>NW_028317807.1:4017500-4183750 GCF_062004578.1 Staurois parvus | reverse complement strand
GCGGAATTTACATACAATAATGCGAACCATTCTGCCACCAATCAATCCCCGTTTTTCGCCAACTACGGGTTCCACCCTACTTTCCTGACAGATTTCTTTCCAGAGAACTCAGTCCCAGCAGCCCAAGAGACCCTAAATTTTTTCACAACCAATAAGTTATTACAGGTAACAATGGCTAGAGCCCAGGAGGAGAGCAAGAAGTTTTTTGACAGAAGGAGAAAAGGGGAAATGGTTATACACCCTGGGGCTCGGGTTTGGCTGGCAACAACCAACCTGAAACTGGCATGCCCATCTAGGAAATTGGCACCCAAATTTGTGGGGCCTTTTCAAGTAGAATGTAAGGTCAATGAAGGGGCATATAAACTAGCACTTCCTGGGTCCCTTAAGATACACCCCGTCTTCCATGTGTTGTTATTGAGACCCACAGTACCTGATCCTTTCTCAGATCACAGATCCAGTCCTCCAGAAGCCATAGACATTGATGGGGAAGAGGAATTTGAGGTAGAGGCAATTGTGGACTGCAGGAGGAGGGGTGGTCAAACTCAATACCTCATTAAATGGAAGGGCTATGGGCCAGAGGAGAATTCGTGGGAACCTGCTCAAAATGTCCATGCTCCCAGATTGATGCGAGAATTCCTTCACAACCAGCCTCAAAGGAGGAATTGGGTGGGCATCCGGAGGCTGCCCCTAAGGGGGGGCAATGTCAGGGACCCCAGACCTGGTCACTATCGTGCACGGGTTTGCGCATGCGCGGTGTGCCCGGTCGCACTAGCGTGCGAGCATTGGGACCTAGGCACCTGCGAATTCAGTGGCGCACTCGCGATCGTGGACGCGCGCCTGGCACCAATCAGGGCACAGGGCGTCCTATTTAAAACAGGTCAGGTCTGGCTCTAATTGCCGTATGGTCTTACCTGTATCCTGTGTTCCTGAAGATTAGATTGCTTTGTTGCTGACCCTGCCTAACCTTTGATGTGCTGATTGTCTCCTGCTCTGAACCTTGGCTTGCCTGACCATTCTCCTGTCTTATTCCACACGTTTTGATCTTCTGTTACCGAACCCGGCTTGTGACCCGTTTATCCTTTGGTCTACTGTTTTGTACCATACTGCCTCCACCGCTACTGACCCAGCCTGCCCGACTCTGCTCTTTCTACCTCCTCACATCAGGCTCTCACCTGCTGTACACCTCCGGCAAGCGCTTCTACCACAGCTGGGTGCACCCAGGGGCCGCGACCTGGTTCCGGCCTGCTCCAAGTCCATCCCCACCATCAGGGGCCCTGGTGAACAAGCAGGTCGGGGCTTAGACTCCGTGCCTTGGGGAATTCCGGTCTGCGGAACGCTAGAGGCTACCGCCGGCAGGTCCCTAACACAGCTGAGGTTAAGGAGGGAATCCACTGCAAATGCAAAATCTGGGTACGTGGCTTGCCGGAACTTCTGATAAGCGCGAGGCCAGGACACAGGGAGAACCGGAGCTGATATAATGGATAGCTAGCACAAGCACTTGGCAGGACTGTAGAGCCAAACTGGAGCAGGAAAAGTAGTCAGAGTAATAGCCAGGGTCAGCAACAAGCAAGTGATGAGAAACCGGAACATCAGACAGGGGCAAGGTCAGGAGAAAGCCAGGATCAGAAACCGATGAGCAGAAGCATAAACAGAATCCAAGAGCAGGTCAATGGCAAGCTAGGTCATTAACGGATACACACAGGATACAGCAGGACACATGGAATTATCTAAAGACCAGTCAGCACTGACAGAGTGAGAGCCTCCTTTAAATAGTCCATCTGGTGCCAGAAAATGGGCACGCTCCCGCCCATTCTTGCGTGCATGCGCAAGCCTATGCCCATTTCTATTAGCAATGCACCCATGCTCATTTCTATGCGTGATATTGCACACGGCAGTCGCCATACAGAAATTCCCTTACAACTGTCCTCGCCCATGCTGGGTCTTCACCAATCTTTGGGTCCCCAGTGCCGCCATCGTGGATGTGGGAAGCTGTGTGAACGAGGCCCTAAACCTGGAGAGTTGATTCATCTCTCTTGGAGATAAAGATAGTTGCTCTTATACTAACAAGACTTTCCTCTAAAATGCTTTAGTCAGTTTAGAATATCCCCCTGAGGAAGCCACGTGACCTGTGGTGTAATGCGTAGAGGGGCTAGCTAACGTCACAACGCAATGCGAGATTAGAGGAAGGATACTGAAGGAGATTGTTATTGTGTGGTTTACATCTGGTGCGGTCTAGCACAAAAACTGAGGTATTTTTATCTTTTAATAAAGTGTTATAAACGATAAAGCACTATTTCTGCCTATTATGTTTTTTAATGAAATGTTGGAAAGAGGAGGAGAAGGAGACACAAGTTTCTAAGTTTGCTGCAGGAGAAGGAGAACCACCTGGGGAATCTTCATTCCATCAGTCCCATTAAGAGGAAACACGCACTGTATGACCAAAACATTATAAAATGTAAGGTCAAAAAGCTCCAGGTGAAAACACAATCTGGGTGTTGGTGGAGGAACATTGGTTTATGTTTTATCAAGATGTGAAGTGGTGAAAGTCTGGAGGAGCATCAACAAATATCCAGTTATATATGGGACTTTTTTTGAGCATATATATTTTTAATATTTATGTTTTCTTATACATATTTTTGATCACGTTTGTGATGAGGTTTTCAAGAGGTTTTTAGGATTAGTAGTAGGGAGGTGCTGTACTAATACGTTTATTTCAGATTTTGAGACACAATTATTATTATTATAGAGTATTTATATAGCGCCAAAGGGTTTGCTCAGCGCTGTACATTAGAATGGGGGACAAGACATGAGACAATACAGTAGCAAAACAATACACAAGGGTTAGAGGGCCCTGCCCTTTCGAGCTTACAGTCTAGGAGGTAGTGGATGGTGATACAGGAGGAGATGGCTGTGGGGGATGGAATGGAGTGAAGAGTGGAGGGGATTGGCTGTTAGGTGAGGGTGGGGTAGGCTTCCCTGAAGAGATGGGTTTTCAGGGTGCACCTAAAAGGGCGAGGAGGGTAGGGGACAATCTGATGGATTGGGGAAGCGAGTTCCAGAGGATAGGAGAAGCTCTGGAGAAGTCCTGCAGTAGGGCGTGGGAGGTGGAGACCAGGGAGCTAGAGAGTAGGTGGTCTTGCGAGGAGCGAAGATTACGGGTAGGGTGGTATTTGGGTATCAGATCGGTGAGGTAGTTTGGGGCAGTGTTATGAATGGCTTTGTATGTCAGTGTTAGTAGTTTGAATTTGATGCGTTGGGCAATCGGGAGCCAGTGGAGGGAATGACAGAGGGGTGTGGCAGAAGTTAATCGGTTGGTAAGGTGGATGAGTCTGGCTGCTGAGTTCAGGATAGACTGGAGCGGGGATAGCTTGTTTTGGGGTAGGCTGGTGAGAAGGGAGTTGCAGTAGGCATGAGATAATAAGGGAGTGAACAAGTTGTTTAGTAGTGTCTGGGGTTAGGAACGAGCGTATTTTGGAGATATTGCGGAGGTGGAACCTGCATGCGGTAGTCAGCGATTGGGCATGGGGTTGGAAGGACAGGTTAGAGTCTAGGATGACACCTAAAACCTTGGCTTGCGTGGTGGGACTGATGGTAGCGTTGTTGGTCATGATGGAGAGGGTGGGGGGGGGGGTGCGGTCAGGGGGGAAAATTAGGTGCTTGGTTTTGGAAAGGTTCAGTTTGAGGAAGTGGAGCGACATCAAGTCTGATATGTTGTTCAGTAGGTGAGTAATACGGGCGAAGAATGAGGGGGTGAGGTGAGGGGTGGAGAGGTAAATTTGCGTGCCATCTGCGTAGAGGTGATAGTTGAAGCCATGGGAGTGTATTAGTTTGCCAAGGGAGGAGGTGTAGATGGAGAAGAGAAGTGGCCCGAGGACAGAGCCTTGGGGGACCCCAACATAGAGGGGGAGGTGGCAGCTTTATAGGTAACGCTGAAGGAGCATTGGGATACATAGGAGGAGAGCCAGGAGAGAGTGGAGTTTCTGATGCCAAGGGAGTGTATTTGTTAAGGAGGAGGGGGTGGTCAACTGTGTCAAAGGCCGCAGAAAGGTTGAGGAGTAAGAGGACAGAGTAGTGTTGATTAGCTTCCATTAAGGAGTGTGTGAAGGGTGTAAGCGACTTTAAAATTGGAGTGTTGATTTTTTTTTTTTTTATATTTTTGGAGGGGTTTTTTGGTTGCTCTTGGGATTAATAAACATACATAGAAACAAAACACCAGTAAAATTTAGAAAAGATTAATAGACAGTAGCTTTAATATATTAGATTAAGCATTGCAGTGCTGCTATCTAAAAGTTGCATTTACCCAGATAGCGGAAAGTCAGCTGTGTTCTGCAATAAGATTAAATACCATGTAACAGCATTAACCAAGTCTTGCGCTTTGTCGGCTATTCCAAATTCATAAATTATGAATTTGTACTACATAGTATTTAGTATATTTCCTGGAACTGAGAAAAAAAACTAATGTAGAGAAATGACTTTATTAGCTAAAATACAGTATCTCTTTTTTACAAAATATAATGCACTTAAAATATGTGGCATCTACACCTTGCCGTTTGTTCTTCCTACATCAGGGGTGTATCAGTGTCTCGAAGGCCATATGTGGTATTCAGTTTCTTCTTATATTGTAGGTTGTATATAGGTGCTTGTTTTTGACTACCCTACAACTCAATGGATTTCCATGCTATTAAAGCAAAAAAAGTGAAGGGTGCCTGATTCTATTTCATGGTATATATGTTTGGTGGTACTGGATGTAGTGAAGGCATTTACTGGTATCAAATAAAATGCCTAACACATTTAGGAGTTACTAGGAACCCTTCATAGGGGTGGTTTTATCTTAAGGATAGTTTAATAGCTGATAAACTTGGACGAAAAAAAAGAAAAAGGCTTGAATGCTTTTGGCTATAGAGTGCTCTGTTCAAACCATCAACATCAGCCATATATAATTTTCCAAAAAATGTTTAATGTTATTATTACTACAGGCGTAGCTTTATATTTAATAGGTCTTACATCTAAATGTAGCTCACAACAATGCTATGTGTAGAAGTTCAAGGGAGCTGGAAACTGCTGGCTGGGGAGACAGAAATAAGCAGTGGCCCATTCCATCCCACACAACTGTTATGATGCATTTTAAACATAGAAAATCTGTGTGCATTGAAGATAACACAAATCTAATACTGTACCATTAAGGATTGAAGAGGTTGCTATTGGCACCGACTCTGTATCCTCTGATATTTACAATCAGGAAGTGCTGACATCAGATATACATGAGTCTTCAGAATTATCACTAGATCCCCTTTGCAGTCTGCGCAGAAAAGACAACTTGTTTTGAAGTCTTAGTGTAGATTTATTGCTTGCAGAAACTCTGGTCATGCTAGCCAGCACTGAAATTAACCCTGTATGCCTGTTTCCACAGCTAAAAAGGTGACAGCTGTCTGTAACTGCATAAAGCCCATTGTGTAAAAAAAAGTGTGTATTAGAGTTATAGACTAATTGGGTACCAGCGTATAATATGAAATATTGTGATGGTCATTATTATTGCTACAACTTATTTTTTTCTCTTTTTACTCACTGCTACACCATATTCACTTGCTGGTTGTGGTGGTGCAAGGGATGGGAAGACTTAGAATATACACGAGGCCCTGAGATCTAAAATGCTGGGGGGGGGAGAAAAAAAAAAAAAAAAGGGGGAAGGACTGGTGAGCTACTGTTGGCTGGAAAACTAATGTCACTCTGCTGATACCCTGCTGTTCCCTGACATCTTCAGTCCTCAGTACTGGTCCCTAGTATTGTACTGACTACGATAACAGCTCCACTACTACCTGTCCTTGATTTAGACATACTTTGTGTTGAGATTAATTACCCCGAGGGGGGGTCCCATCAAGATTTGCCATGGGCCCCGTGATCTGTAGTTTCATTACTGTTAGTATAAAATTAAAACACACTTATCACGCAACCCCTAATCTGCACTTGGATCAGACCATGAACACTTTTCACTGAAATATAATGGCAATTCAGAGCAAATAGATAAGGTGGGCAATATATGTTGTGTTACACCATTTGATTTATTATTATTTCTCTGTGACCATCACTTGCTTATTATTGCTCTGTGTTTTAACCACTTGAGCCCCAGAGGATTTACCCCCCTTAATGACCAGGCCTTTTTTTGCTGTTTGGCGCTGCACTAATTCAAATGATAATTGCGCGGTCATGCAATGCTATACCCAAACAAAATTTACGTCCTTTTTTTCACACAAATAGAGCTTTCTTTTGGTGGTATTTGATCACCTGTGCACCTTTTATTTTTTGCGCTATAAACAAAAAAACCACGAAAATTTTGAAAAAAAACAATATTTTCTACTTTCAGCTATAAAAAATATATCGTAAACTCAAAGTTAGTCATAAATTTAAGCCAAAATGTATTCTGCTACATGTTTTTGGTAAAAAAAATCCCAATAAGTGTATATTGATTGCTTTGTGTGAAAGTTATAGCGTCTACAAACTATCGTATAGATGCTGTAATTTATGCCTTTTTTTGCTATACAGCGCTGCACTAATTCAAATGATAATTGCACGGTCATGCAATGCTGTTGCTGTACCCAAACGAAATTTACGTCCTTTTTTTCACACAAATAGAGCTTTCTTTTGGTGGTATTTGATCACCTGTGCGCTTTTTATTTTTTGTGCTATAAACAAAAAAACCACAAAACTTTTGAAAAAAAACAATATTTTCTACTTTCAGCTATAAAAAATATATCGTAAACTCAAAGTTAGTCATAAATTTAAGCCAAAATGTATTCTGCTACATGTTTTTGGTAAAAAAAATCCCGTGCATTAGCGGGCAAACTGGCGCTATCTAGGAGGGGCGCTAACACTATCGGAAGTCACCAGTGACACTAATACAGTGATCAGTAAAAATCTGTTCACTGTAATCAATGACACTGGTGACAGGGCAGTGAAGGGGTTAACTGGGGGGGGGGCGATCAAGGGGTTAAATGGGATTTCTGGTGCACTAGCGGGCAAACTGGCGCTATCTGGGAGGGGCGCTAACACTATCGGAAGTCGCCAGCGACACTGATACAGTGATCAGTAAAAATTGGTTCACTGATCAGTGACACTGGTGACAGGGCAGTGAAGGGGTTAACTGGAGAGGGGGGGTGATCAAGGGGTTAAACGGGATTACTGGTGTACTGGCGGGCAATCTGGCGCTATCTGGGAGGGGCGCTAACTCTATCGGAAGTCGCCAGCGACACTGATACAGTGATCAGTAAAAATCAGTTCACTGATCAGTGACACTGGTGACAGGGCAGTGAATGGGTTAACTGGGGGGGGGGAGATTAAGGGGTTAAACGGGATTACTGGTGTACTGGCGGGCAAACTGGCCCTATCTAGAAGGGGCGCTAACACTATCGGAAGTCGCCAGCGACACTGATACAGTGATCAGTAAAAATTGGTTCACTGATCAGTGACACTGGGTGACAGGGCAGTGAAGGGTTTAACTGGGGGGGGGGCGATCAAGGGGTTAAACGGGATTACTGGTGTACTGGCGGGAAATCTGGCGCTATCTGGGAGGGGCGCTAACTCTATCGGAAGTCGCCAGCGACACTGATACAGTGATCAGTAAAAATTGGTTCACTGATCAGTGACACTGGGTGACAGGGCAGTGAAGGGGTTAACTGGAGGGGGGGGGGCGATCAAGGGGTTAAACGGGATTACTGGTGTACTGGCGGGCAATCTGGCGCTATCTGGGAGGGGCGCTAACTCTATCGGAGGTCGCCAGCGACACTGATCAGTAAAAATCGCTTCACTGATCAGTAACACTGGTGACAGGGCAGTGAAGGGTTAACTGGAGGGGGGGGGCGATCAGGGGGTTAAATGTGTCCTAGAGTGTTCTAACTGTAGTGTAGTGCTTGTGTACTCACTTTTTGGATGTCTTCTTCTCTGTCTGGAACGGAATGTGTCCAGGCAGAGAAGAATGACATCATATCCTGCCCTGTTGTCAGGGCAGGAGCTGAGGAACGGACAGGCAGGCCTAACAATGTAACGCACTGGCTGACGACAACCACCACCCACAGACCGAAGTCCCTCAGGGCGCGGAGTCTAAGTCCCAGGCTGCCCTTCACCAGGGCCCCTGATGGTGGGGATGGACTTGACGCAGCCAGGAACCAGGTCGCGGCCCCCGAGACACCTCAGCTGCGGTAATGGCCGCCGCCAATGGCGTGTAGCTGGTGGAAGAGACAAAAGAGTAGTCAGACAAGCCGGGGTCAACAACAACAGGACAGAACAGTACAGGACAGCAGACGAGAATCACAGGTCACGAGCCGGGTTCAGCAACAGAGGGTCAGATCAAAGGAGAATACAAAGAATAGTCAAGACAAGCCGAATCAGATACCAGGAGAGTCACGAGAGTCAGAACAGAGTAATAGCAACACAAAGACACAAGACACAAGTGCAAAGAGCATGTGCGGGCCACAGGCTTATATGTCATCAGCCACACCCCTCTGGAGGATGGACCACAGAAACCTGAAGGCATAAAAGGTCTCCCATCATGCACAGCAGAATCCAAGATGGACACCAGCACATGAAGTAACATAACCACAGGGAAAAGGTAGGACCTTGACAGTACCTCCCCCTCAAGGGCCCCTCCCCCTCCGCGGCTCAACAAAAGGTTTCTGAGGAAAGCGGGTATGAAAAGCGCGGAGGAGGGCAGGAGCATGGACATCCGCGGAAGGAACCCAGGAACGCTCCTCGGGACCATAACCGCGCCAATGAACCAGGAACTGTAATTGACCGCGCACCAATCGAGAGTCCAGGATCCGGCTCACCTCATACTCCTCATGACCGTCAACCCGGACAGGACGGGGCCGAGGAAGAGAGGTAGTGAAGCGATTGCAGATCAGAGGTTTCAACAGGGAAACATGAAAGATATTGGAGATCCGCATCCCAGACGGAAGGGCAAGTGCATAGGCCACCGGATTCACTTTGCGGAGAATGCGGAAAGGGCCGACAAAACGGGGAGCCAGTTTGGGTGTGGGCACCCGAAGATTGAGGTTGCGAGTAGACAACCACACCCGATCGCCGACCTGGTATGAAGGAGCGGGCAACCGTCTGCGATCAGCCTGGAACTTCTGGCGCTGAGCTGAGTCCCTCAAGGCCCTCTGGATCTGCCCCCAAGAAGAACGCAGGGCAGCAAGATGGTTCTCCACAGCCGGAATGTCCTGTGGTGAGAACCTCTCAGGTAATACCGCGGGTTGAAACCCATAGTTGGCCATGAAGGGAGACATCCCGGTGGAGGAGTTGACCGCCGAGTTCCTGGCAAACTCTGCCCACGGCAGGAGATCGGCCCAATCATCCTGATGGTCTGAAATATAACACCGAAGGAATTGTTCTAAGGCCTGATTGGAACGCTCCGCAGCCCCATTGGACTGCGGGTGGTAGGCTGATGAAAAGGAGAGACTAATACCCAACTGGGAGCAGAAGGCACGCCAGAATCTGGACACAAACTGACTCCCGCGGTCTGAGACAATCACCTTAGGTAACCCATGCAGGCGAAAAATCTCCCTGGAAAAGACCGTGGCCAGTTCCTGCGCTGTGGGTAATTTCCTGAGTGGAATGCAATGGCACATCTTGGAAAACCGATCGACGATCATGAGGATGACCGTATGACCCCGAGACACCGGGAGGTCTACAATAAAGTCCATCCCTAGATGTGACCAAGGACGCTCCCCATTGGGAATGGGTTGCAGAAGACCCAAAGGGAGATGCCGTGGAGACTTATTCTGGGCACAGATCGAACATGCCGCTACATAAGAGGCAATGTCGGCACGGAGGGTTGGCCACCAGAATAAGCGAGAGACGACCCAACACAGCTGGTTCTTCCCTGGATGCCCGGCAGTTTTGGCGTTATGGTAGGTACGCAGCAGGCGGGTGCGCAAACCCTCGGGTACGAAACATCTACCCTCCGGCCTCCCGGGAGGAGCATCAGTTTGAGCCGCCAAAATCTGCTCCCCAAGGGGAGAGGTCAGACTGGTGCGAATGGCAGCCAGGATCTGATCTGGAGGTATAAGTGAGATTGGCTCAGAGTCCTCCCTGGACAACTCAGAGTATTGCCGTGATAACGCATCAGCCCTGACATTCTTGGAACCAGGCAAATATGAAACCACATAGTTGAAGCGTGACAAGAACAGAGCCCATCTGGCCTGGCGGGGGGGCCAATCTCTTGGCCTCCGAAAGATAAGTCAGGTTCTTGTGATCGGTAAGAATGAGGACCGGAACCGCGGAACCCTCGAGCAGGTGCCTCCATTCCTTGAGAGCCAGAATGATGACCAACAACTCCCGATCTCCAATCTGGTAGTTGCACTCAGCCGAGGAAAGCTTCCTGGAGTAGAACCCGCAGGGAAGTAGGGGTCCATCGGGTGACCGACGCTGAGACAGGAGAGCCCCTACTCCCGTCTCGGAAGCATCAACTTCGAGGACGAAGGGCAACCCAGGATTGGGATGCGAAAGAATCGGAGCTGAAGCAAAGGCAGCTTTCAGAGCCTCGAAAGCTCTGATGGCCTCAGATGGCCACTCGTGAGGGTTACTCCCCTTCTTGGTTAGGTCAGAGAGAGGCTTTGCCAATGTGGAGAAGTTCCTGATGAACTTCCGATAGTAGTTGGCAAAACCCAGAAAGCGCTGAATGGGCCGAAGACCATTGGGACGAGGCCACTGCAGAACTGCCGCAACCTTCTGAGGGTCCATGGAAAATCCCTCCGCGGAAATTATGTAGCCCAAAAAGGCAACCTGGGATCGATGGAACTCGCACTTCTCGAGTTTACAAAAGAGTCCGTTCTCACGCAATCGTTGCAGCACCTGCTTAACATCCTGGACATGGGACTCCATGGAGGTAGAGTAAACCAAGATGTCATCCAGGTAAACCACTACGCATTGCTGCAACAAATCACGAAGGACATCGTTTATGAATTCCTGAAAGACCGCGGGCGCATTACACAATCCGAAGGGCATCACCAGGTATTCGTAGTGCCCAGTTCTGGTGTTAAACGCGGTCTTCCACTCATCCCCCTGTCTGATCCGTACGAGGTTGTACGCCGCCCTAAGGTCGAGTTTGGTAAAGACCGTTGCTCCCTTAAGGCGGTCGAATAACTCAGAAATCAAAG
The DNA here is from genome assembly GCF_062004578.1 of Staurois parvus. NCBI lineage: Eukaryota > Metazoa > Chordata > Amphibia > Anura > Ranidae > Staurois > Staurois parvus. The sequence goes on along the minus strand of NW_028317807.1, from coordinate 4,172,600 downwards.
GAATTGGATATGCATTTTTAATGGTAATCCGATTGAGACCCCTATAATCGATGCAGGGCCTCAATTCCCCACCTTTCTTCTTTACGAAAAAAAACCCCGCTCCTGCTGGGGAAGTAGACTTACGAATGTGCCCCCGGGAAAGCGCATCCACCACGTACTCCTCCATGGCCTTATTCTCCGCAACCGAGAGAGGGTACACCCTGTCACGTGGAGGAGTGGCCCCGGGTTGCAGGGATATGGCGCAGTCGTAAGGACGATGCGGTGGTAAGGTACCAGCGCGTACCTTATCGAACACGTCCCGGTATTCCCCATAGTCGGTGGGCAACGCAGAGTCCGAGGAGGCACACAATACCTTAACCGGCCCCCGGATGCACCCGGCCCCACACTGTGGAGACCATGAGAGAATCTCGGCTGTTTGCCAATTGAAGGTTGGATTGTGCCTCTGGAGCCAGGGATACCCCAAAACCACCGAATAGTGTGGGGAAGAAATCACCTGAAAACAGGCCAACTCCCTGTGAACAGCCCCAATGGCTACCTCTATTGGCAGGGTCTCGTGGGTAACCTGCGGCGGCTGCAGGGGCCTGCCATCTATTGCTTCGAGAACCAATGGGGCAGCACGAGCCTGCAGGGGAATGGAGTGCTGCGCAGCAAACGAGCTGTCCAAGAACAACCCACCGGCCCCAGAGTCTACCAACGCCTGGGCCGTCACCGAGCCCCCTGTCCAAGAAAGGACCACGGTGATCAGTGGCTTATCCTTGCGGAACGCCGGGGACGAGGAAACTCCACCCAAGATCTGTCCCCGACATGATCTCAGGTGCGAGCGTTTCCCGGACGGACCGGACAAGACTGCCGAAAGTGCCCACCGAGGCCACAGTACAGGCAGCGACCCTCCCGACGCCGAGCGGCCCGCTCCCCCTCGGAAAGGCGAGCAAACCCCAGCTGCATGGGTTCCCCACCAGACAAGCTATCCCCAGGAGGCGTGGGAGGAGAGGGAGGAACGGGTGGGACAGAAAACGCAGGTGCCAGTCGATTGGAAGGCCTCCGCAGGCGTTCCTTGAGTGAAGGCCTCTCCCTGAGCCTGGTGTCAATCAGGATCAGGAAAGAGATGAGCTCCTCCAACACCACAGGCAGTTCCTTAGCTGCAATCTCGTCCTTCAATGAGTCAGAAAGACCATGGGAAAACGCAGCCACCAGAGCCTCATTGTTCCAACCGACCTCTGCCGCCAGGGTACGAAACTCTATAGCGTACTCGGCCACGGTCCGTGAACCCTGATGCATGGTCATGAGCAGCTTGGCCGCCGAGGCGGAACGAGCCGGTACGTCGAATACCCTACGGAAGGCATCGACAAAACCAGAAAAATCTTGAATCACCGGGTCGTTCCTCTCCCATAAGGGATTTGCCCAGGCCAAGGCCTTGTCTGAGAGTAGTGAGATGAGGAACCCCACCTTTGACCTCTCAGACGGAAAGGCGTGGGGTATTAATTCAAAATAAATACCCACCTGGTTGAGGAACCCACGACACTGACTCGGCTCACCCCCAAAGCGCTGTGGAAGAGGGGCAGAACCGGTCATACCTCTGGACACCGCGGGTGCCGCATCAGCCGCGGTGGTAGGCACAGCAAGCGGAACAGCAGCGGAAGCGACCACCGGAGCGACAACCGGCCTAATAACACCAGGAGTAAGGTGCGCGGTGCGTGCAAGCAGAGTTTGCAACGCCTGAGCGAACCGATCCAACAGGTGATCCTGTTGATCGAGTCTGGCGACTAGCATTGGGAGCGAAGGCGTGCCTGCACCGTCAAGGTTCATGGCACTTGTGTAATGTCAGGGCAGGAGCTGAGGAACGGACAGGCAGGCCTAACAATGTAACGCACTGGCTGACGACAACCACCACCCACAGACCGAAATCCCTCAGGGCGCGGAGTCTAAGTCCCAGGCTGCCCTTCACCAGGGCCCCTGATGGTGGGGATGGACTTGACGCAGCCAGGAACCAGGTCGCGGCCCTCGAGACACCTCAGCTGCGGTAATGGCCGCCGCCAATGGCGTGTAGCTGGTGGAAGAGACAAAAGAGTAGTCAGACAAGCCGGGGTCAACAACAACAGGACAGAACAGTACAGGACAGCAGACGAGAATCACAGGTCACGAGCCGGGTTCAGCAACAGAGGGTCAGATCAAAGGAGAATACAAAGAATAGTCAAGACAAGCCGAATCAGATACCAGGAGAGTCACGAGAGTCAGAACAGAGTAATAGCAACACAAAGACACAAGACACAAGTGCAAAGAGCATGTGCGGGCCACAGGCTTATATGTCATCAGCCACACCCCTCTGGAGGATGGACCACAGAAACCTGAAGGCATAAAAGGTCTCCCATCATGCACAGCAGAATCCAAGATGGACACCAGCACATGAAGTAACATAACCACAGGGAAAAGGTAGGACCTTGACACCTGTGTATGTGAACACAGGACAGGATAGGACAGGGACCGATCATGTGATTTCAGCCAGAAATCACTGGCTGAAATCTAATGATTGATCCCTCCTGGATCAAATAGTGTCACCCGCGGGTCGACGGGAGCGCGCGCGCGCCCCCCCTGCCGGCGAAAGTGTAGGGAGCGTGGAACCCGTTTTTAAACGTGGTTTTGCGCTCCACTGCCGCCCTGCACACGTATATACACAGTGGCAGGGCGGCAAGCGGTTAAGTTGTCACCTCCTGTCTAAGAAGAGCCCTCTTTTTCTACCTATGATTATGCTCCATTAAACAGAACATTCAAATGGGTTTCCTCATCTGACTTCCTCAACATGCGAGTTTGAGTTAAACTGTCTGACCCGATGCAAAGGATAAATTCAACACCATGTGGTATAGCTGTATACATGGCTGGAGATAGGTTTATGGCCTCGTAGTCTGAGCCAGAACAGTAGCATGTGAGGTATTGCCATGGATCAGATCAATGGCAGTAATTCTAACACTAGACCTCCTCTGTAAATCTAAAATTGTAGCTTTTAAAGGCTTTTAAAGCGTTGCCTATGGATATTAAAAATTTTTGCACTTTGTCGCCATTGCACAGGGCATGCGCAGTTTTAAAGCATGTCATGTTTGGTATCTATTTACTAGGCATACCATTATATTTTACCAAATAATTGGCCAATATATTGTGTTTTTGTGCATCAAAAGTAAAAAAATGTGTTTTAAAAAAAAATTTGCTTTTGAAAAATCGCATGTGCGAATACTATGTGCCTTAAAAAAATAGTACCCACCATTTTATTCACTAGGGCGTCAGCTTTAAAAAAAATATATATAATGTTTGGGGATTTAATTTCCTAGCAAAAGATACAGATTTTTTTTCATGTGAACAAAAAGTGTCAGAAAAGGCTTAATCTTCAGGTGGTTAGAAGAGTGAATGATGTGTGGCATAAACTTCTAATGCTGCCCTCACCCCCAAAAACGACCCCTTTTTGGAAAGTAGACACCCCAAACTATTTGCCGAGAGGCATGTTGAATTAATAGAAGAATTGTTTTACCACAAGTTTTTGGAAAATGACAATTTTTTTTTTTTTTTTTTTTTTTTTTTTTTTACACAAAATTGTCACTTAAATTTACTGCTCACACATGCCATGGATACATGTGGAATTACTCCCCAAAATACATTCTGCTACTTCTCCCGTGTATGGGGGTACCAATAAGCACCTTCAGGCTTCTAAAAGGACTTTATTTCCTCATTACACTTCCAGACTACCTATCAGTTTCGGAGGCCCTGAAATGCCAGGATAGCACCTAACCCCCCCCAAATGACCCCTTTTTGGAAATTAGACACCCCAAGGAATTTGATAAGCATGGTAGCATTTTGCAGTAAAAAAAAAAAGTTTGTCATTTTCCATGAGGTGATTGTAGCTGTATTAGTGCATTTGCGACAGAAACAATTGAGTACTGTCCGTGATACTTTTTTTATTTGCACTAACATACAATTTTGAGGACAAGCTTTTGGGGAATGTCCCCTTGAAGAAGGAGACACTCCCTGAAAGCTTTTCCTCAAAATTGAGGAACTGTATGTTAGTGCAAATAAAAAAATCCTCAGGAGGGCAGATAGTTGATAGGCATGACAACTGATTTAGTAAAATTTACAGCAAGACCAGATATGGAAAATAATAATTCAATAAAGTGCATAAATTAGGCAATGATACTAACGGGCAGTGGTTCTTAACCTTTTTGGAGGTACTGAACCCCACCAGTTTCATATGCGCATTCACCGAACCCTTCTTAATTGGAAAAATAAAATATGATTTTTAAAATTCAAAACATAGGTATATATTTATACATAGGTGCACAAAATGAACAAAACCATTAAGAACAAAGAACAAAACCATTAAAACATGATTTTCACACAAAAACAAAATAATGAATATTTACCGCAAATCAGTGTGACTTCTGCTGTTGTCTTTCAGAGGCCAGTTCAGAAATGCGCGGCATTACCTTGGCAAGTGCCACTCTCATGTCATTTTCGCAACAAAGTCTGTTCCTTTTCTTCGTCTTTATGTCCAGCATCCTCGAAAAGGATTGCTCGCAAAGATATGTTGTAACAAACGGTATGAAAATTCATCCCCCATAGTAATTCATCCCCCATATAGTAATTCATCCCCCATATAGTAATTCCTCCCCCATATAGTAATTCCTCCCCCATATAGTAATTCATCCCCTATATAGTAATACATCCCCCATATAGTAATTCATCCCCCATATAGTAATTCATCCCCCATATAGTAATTCATCCCCCATATAGTAATACATCCCCCATATAGTAATACATCCCCCATATAGTAATTCATCCCCCATATAGTAATTCATCCCCCATATAGTAATTCATCCCCCATATAGTAATTCATCCCCCCTATAGTAATTCATTCCCCATAGTAATTCATCCCCCCTATAGTAATTCATTCCCCATATAGTAATTCATCCCCCATATAGTAATTCATCCCCCCTATAGTAATTCATTCCCCATAGTAATTCATCCCCCCTATAGTAATTCATTCCCCATATTAATTCATCCCCCATATTAAGTCCCCCCTGTGTCAATTCACTTACCTTTGCTCCGCGCGTTCCTCTCGCTGTATTCCCGCGCCGTTCCAGTCTTCAGGGCGGACTGTGAGAGGAGCCTAGCTCCTCTCACGTTCGTCACGCTGCCCTGCCTACACACATCCTGACAGCCAATCACTGGCTATCAGGATGTGAGTGGCAGCGAGACTGGCCAATCATTGCATTTGAGTCCCTGCCGCCCGAGAGGAGGGAGGGGAGCGGGCGCCCGGTACACAAGAGCCGCGGCTTGCCGACCACTGGGCATGTCATCACAAATCATGAGTCGGGTGTGGGTCACCTCCGCCGAACCCCCGAGACTGACTCACCGAACCCCTGGGGTTCGATCGAACCCAGGTTAAGAACCACTGCTAACGGGTTTGTAAGGAAGAGCATAACATCATCTACATACATACATAATTTAAATTGGGAGACTAGAAGTGGGTATCCTGAAATATCTGGGTGTGTTCAATTCAATTACCAAGGGTTCCAAAACTAGCACAAATAGTAAGGATGAAAGGAGACAGCCCTGATGGGTACCTCTGCCCAGTGTAATAAAGTAAGAGTTGCAGCCTGGGAGTCTAATTCTTGTTTGGAGAGAGGCATACAGAGCATGTACACCAGTCAGAAATTCGTCACTGAAGCCCATCTTCTGCAACAGTGAAAATAAATATGGCTAGAGGACACTATCAAAGGCCTTATTGATGTCTAGGCTCAACAACAACACTTCTTTAGAGTGTAGGTTAGCATCCTGAATAATATTTAATGTGAGATGTATGTTGTCTGTGATAAGTCTGTCTGGGATAAATCCTGATTGGTCAGGAGACCAAAGAGGAGATTATAGGTGCCAATCTATCAGCCAAAACACAGCTAAATATCTTAAGATCATTGTTCATCACTGAGATGGGTCTATAGTTTTGAGGTAGAAGATGATCTTTTAAGGGTTTAGGTAACAGGGACATATTAGCCAAAAGCTTCTCCTCAGGAAACCGGTTTCCCTGCAAAATATCATTGAACAATGACATCAAAAAGGGGGCCAACATAGGAACAAAGTGCTTATAATAACTAGCCATGAATGCTCTGTCTTTAAGCCATCTCCTGTCTAAGCTGAGCTCTCTCACCATACTTGTGTATACTCCTCCCCCTGCCTCTCCCTGTAATCATTCCACTGTATCCCATCTTCCTGAATGCATCTTCCATGAGGCTTACAACATTAAAGTTTTTGTACCTATGATTATTCTCCATTAAATGGAACATTCGAATGGGTTTCCTCAACATGCGAGTTTATTCATTGGGTTATACTGTCTGACCCGATGCAAGGGATAAATTCAGCGCCACGTGGTATAGCTGTATACATGGCTGGAGATAAATTTATGGCCTTGTAGTCGGAGTCAGAACAATATAGGCTTTAGGAAGAGGCCAGCCTATAATTGGTTTTATTTTATTGGTACGGTTTCAGACTGAACTTTATTGGAACACACACACACACACAGTGTTTAAGGAAGAGATTATTGCATTTTATGATTTTCCATTCAGCTCTAATTGCAGAAGCCCATATATACTACCAAGCACTTTCCTCACAGAAATCAACATGCAGTGCCAGGCCAGTATTTACAATCCCATTGTGAATAGAGCTCAAATGAAACAAATAACAGCATGATAAAGTCAGCACAATCAACACATTGGCATATAGATCAAATATTTATATCTGATCATCACTGATAAGCCCAATGATCTGTCCTTTGTTATGGATTTTGAATTACTACTGTAAGGACACAAGGATACATTTTCTTCTCAGGTAAGGCAGCAACATTTCCTCTGGGTCTGCATTCTGTTCAGTTATCTGTGGTGCAGAAATAAATATTTAAGCTGGAAAAATATTTGTGACACAAAACACATAAAAAAATAGTCTTCAGAAAGGCAAGCATCTTTAGGAGTAACCCCACTATACATAATAAAATATAACTGGAGCAAGCCAAGCCCAATCTTAACCTTGTATTGGTTGATAAAATTGATAAGCAACTCAGACATACTAAACAAGTTTATCTGAAAGGTAATAAAACAAGATACCCTTCTAGTTGTCCAAATTTTAAAAAATGTATTCCGCCCAAAAAACGCTATGCCTCCACCTCCAGGATGGAACATCGACTAGTAACCTATCAGATAGTTTCAAAATCAAATCAATAACCTTCCAAATCTTCAGAGGTACAAGGCGAGGTTGCCCCCCCATCTCTTCTACTTTTTTCCTTGCAATAGAACCATTGGCCCAATACTTTAAAAAGTGTATCAACGTTCAAGAGAAAATAATGGGTTTTTGAAGATACCTTACCAGTATCATTAAAACATAAAAATTTTGTTCATAAACCATAGAAATCCAATATTAAAACAGATGTAAATAATGTATACTAGACATTAGCTCCTGTCTACATGTTTCTGGGTTTTTTCCACTTCCTCAAGACATTAGCTGGAGCTGTTTTCATGTCCAATACATAAGAAGATTCTAATCTGAAACAAAATTGACAACATTCACATGAATCTATTATAATGTTGTTCTGACCAAGAGGAAGGGGGAAGAAAGAGGGGGAAAAAAAAAAATAATAAATAATAATAATGAAGTCATGTTAAAAAACACAAGTTTTTCAGTGTTTCCAATTAACGCTTAGCCACCTTTGCATTTTTTTTTTTTTGAGCAAAAAAAAAAAAGTCCAAAAATGTTAGTTTGCTGCGCTTTTCAGCTTTAGAGTGTTTTTACAGCTTAAACCAAAAAACTCCTCTATAAACCCACTAGCTCTGGGTTTTTATCCCCAGCCAAAAAAAACGCTGGTTACAGCCTATGGCCCCAAAAAAAAAAAGAAAATAGGCTTTTTTGAGTTTGGGCAAGGACACAGGGGCCCCATGATCCCCTATTGCCCGGGGGCCCCATGAGTTGTCAGTCCGCCCCTGGTTCAAGCCACTCATTCACAGAACTCTGAATGAATGACATGGCCATGAGCCCCACATTCTTAAAATTGTGACAGCGGGTGCAGGGAAAAGATCCCAGAAAAGGGGGGTGGGGGTCAGAGAAAGGCTGCAGGAGAGGGAACATGTTACATGTTCCACCCTAACAGGTGGAACATGTAACATGTCTCCAAATGGTGAACTTATCCTTTAAGACTAGGATCACATCTATGCAGGTTGCATTTGAGGCATTTCTGCATTGTGTTGTGTTTTTTTGCACTTGCGTTTTTGATGCTTTTGCATTTTTTTTCCCTTTCTCTTGTTGCTAGGCAGATTTTGAAAGAAACAAAAAAAAAAAAACAACAAAAAAAACAAAAAAGCAGCAAAAACGCAATACGTGCTTTTCTGCAGCGTTCCCATTGAAGTCTATTGAACCAAAATGGCAATGTTTTGAATTAAACAAAGTCCCTGACCCTTTCCAAAAAAGTGAACCTGTCCCATAGGAAATAAATTTAAGTGGACTGTACTGCATTTCTGCAAAACACAAAACACTTCAGTGTAAACCTAGGGTAAGGTTGTATGCTGCCCTAGGCAAGCATGAATAATGTACCCTTTTATAAAGGCTCCGTGCCTTCCACTAATCATGTTACACAATTATTGTGTTACAAATACAAAGCAGCAGTATTTCAGGAGGAATTCTTGTTACTATGTATAATAATGCCCACAGCCTGCTACTCAGACAGAAGAGATCATGAGTTATATCATGAGTCTTGGGACTCCTAAGGGCTGATTCACACATGTGCCGAGCGGATTGAAGCTTAGGTATCACAGCCAATTGATACAGAATTTGTTCAATGGTTCGGCTCCATGCACATGTTTTAATAACGATGGTAGCATTAGCTGTGCAAAGTCATGTTAAAAACACAAGGTTTTCAGTGTTTTTGCATTAGTGTTTAGCCACGTTTGTGTTTTTTTTACAAAAAAAAAAAAGGGAGGGGGGGCTAAACAAAACGCAGATCATGGCAAAAACGAACTGTGAAAAGCACCTCAAAAACTGACAAAGAGCAAACTGCATAGGTGTGAACAGAGCCTAAAAGGTGTCTTTTTACTCCTTCATCCAGAGTGTAGGCACTGGAGGTGTGTTATTGGCTGGCTCACCAAGTGAAAACAGAGGGGGAAAAAGCCTAAAAGAAAAAAAAAAAAAAAAAGAAAAAAACTAATGCAGCCACCACATCCAAAGGATTGGGAAGCTACAAAAAAAAAAAAAAAAAAAACCAAACACACAAAGAAAAGAGACACTGAGGGAATATTTCACCTGTGAAATCTCTGGGAGGTACAAGAAGCCAACATACACATTGACACTCAGCTAAGAACTGAAGATCGCTTCTGGATGTAACTGGCCTTAAAAAGACTCATCCCATGGAGTCCTGAACTAGTACTAAAGAACTCATCAATGCAGTTTTAACTGGAGAAAAAGAAAAATGACTATAAAGTGCAACCATTAAAATATATATTTATTATTTGGATTAAATAAATGTAGGTTAATAAATTCATAAAAAAAAAACAAAAAAAAAAAAAACTTAAATTGGCGTTTCATATACAGGACTTAATTTTGTTTGAGCAAATGTGCTTCCTAACTGTCAAATATACAAAGATAATATAGCATGTAACAAAAGATTTACATGTTCACACTAGTAATGCAACTAATCTGGAAAGAAAATAATGTAGTATTTGCATAAAAAAAAAAAAAAGAAGATGAACATTAAAGGAGTATTCATGCCCAACAAAAGTCAACTGCATTGCTCAGAAAATTGTCATTTTATTTACAAAACCTGCATGATTTGTTCTGAGAAAGTGTTTTGGTGAAATTAAGAATATTTGTGGCATCTTATCAAATGTCTCTTATGTTTAACCTAAGCCAATAATTTAACAAAACAAAAGCGATCATTTATACTTACTTTCTTGCCATTCACAAAGAAGATAAGTTCATCTGATTCCATGCCTTGACTCTTGGCTGCAGACATCCAGCTGTAGTTGCAGCTCAAGATCCCAGAAGGTAATTGGAAGCAGCACACTGCTGTGTCTAATTTTCTAGTTGGTGAAATATTGGGAGGGGACAGAGATCACAAGAAAAGAGTCAGAGCATGCTGTCTAGCCCTTTGAGGACCATAAGATTACGGAACACCAAAAGAATCAATTTTTTTTTTTTAAAGTTCGTACACTTCAGTTGCTGTAACTAAGCCATTTCATGAAATAATTGGCAAAAAGCTAGATCTATTTGTTCATAAGAACTAATATTTTGACTCACAAAAAAAAAAAAGTATTTTAAGTTCTTAATCAGATGATACAGGCAATTAAAAGCATGGGACAAATACGTCCCTTGGTCCTCAAAGGGCTAGAAAGCCAGGCAGAAAATTGAGCGTGGGTTCACATATGTGCGGTGCATGTGAGTTGCACAGGAACCATACCGCATTCCTGTGCAAATCACATGTGATGTGTATGGCTCTATTCACACCACACCCGCATCAAAAATGTGCAGGATCCTTTTTTGGTCCGCACTAGAATCGGATCGCATAGGTATTCACACCTATGCGATCCGATTCTGCACATCGCACCACATTTTGCAGACCGCTTTCAGGGTGTTGTTAACTTAACATACACACCCACAGTGGTTCGCATGAACTGGCTGCAATTTTGATGCGGTGCAGAATTCACAATAAAGCTGCAAATTCTGAACCACATCAGTGTGAACCAGGGCTTAAGCATACTTGTTTTTTCTGCCTGTGAAAGTCTAAAACTGGTATCTGTGACTTTTTGTCACTTTAAATTATTTTAGCTAAGAAAATGATATATAATACACATAGATATAGCCATTTCTAAATCCAGTTACATTTTAAGCCTTGACCAATAATTAATGCCCAGTCCAATCATTACATATTACATACAGTGGGGCAAAAAAGTATTTAGTCAGCCACCAACTGTGCAAGTTCTCCCACTTAAAAAGATGAGAGAGGCCTGTAATTGGCATCATAGTTAGACCTCAACTATGAGAGACAAAATGAGAAACAAAATCCAGACAATCACATTGGCTGATTTGGAAAGAATTGTTTTGCAAATTATGGTGGAAAATAAGTATTTGGTCACCTACAAACAAGCAAGATTTCTGGCTCACAGACCTGTACCTTCTTCTTTAAGAGGCTCCTCTGTCCTGCACTCATTACCTGTATCAATGGCACCTGTTTGAACTTGTTATCAGTATAAAAGACACCTGTCCACAACCTCAAACAGTCACACTCCAAACTCCACTATGGTGAAGACCAAAGAGCTGTCGAAGGACACCAGAAACAAAATTGTAGACCTGCACCAGGCAGGGAAGACTGAATCTGCAATAGGCAAGCATCTTGGTGTGAACAAATCAACTATGGGAGCAATAATTAGAAAATGGAAGACATACAAGACCACTGATAATCTCCCTCGATCTGGGGCTCCACGCAAGATCTCACCCCGTGGGGTCAAAATGCTCACAAGAACGGTGAGCAAAAATCCCAGGACCACACGGGGGGACCTAATGAATGACCTGCAGAGAGCTGGGACCAACGTAACAAAGGCTACCATCAGTAACACACTACGTCGCCAGGGACTCAGATCCTGCAGTGCCAGACGTGTCCCCCTGCTTAAGCCAGTACATGTCCGGGCCCGTCTGAAGTTTGCTAGAGAGCATTTGGATGATCCAGAAGAGGATTGAGAGAATGTCATATGGTCAGATGAAACCAAAATAGAACTGTTTGGTAGAAACACAACTCGTCGTGTTTGGAGGAGAGAGAATGCTGAGTTGCATCCAAAGAACACCATACCTACTGTGAAGCATGGGGGTGGCAACATCATGCTTTGGGGCTGTTTCTCCGCAAAGGGACCAGGACGACTGATCCATGTACAGGACAGAATGAATGGGGCCATGTATCATGAGATTTTGAGTGCAAACCTCCTTCCATAAGCAAGGGCATTGAAGATGAAACATGGCTGGGTCTCCCAACATGACAATGATCCCAAACCTACCACCCGGGCAATGAAGGAGTGGCTTCGTAAGAAGCATTTCAAGGTCCTGGAGTGGCCTAGCCAGTCTCCAGATCTCTACCCCTAGAAAACCTTTGAAGGGAGTTAAAAGTCCGTGTTGCCCAGCGACAGCCCCAAAACATCACTGCTCTAGAGGAGATCTGCATGGAGGAATGGGCCAACATACCAGCAACAGTGTGTGCCAACCTTGTGAAGACTTACAGGAAACGTTTGACCTCTGTCATTGCCAACAAAGGATATATAACAAAGTATTGAGATTAACTTTTGATATTGACCAAATACTTATTTTCCACCATAATGTGCAAATAAATTCTTTCCAAATCAGCCAATGTGATTGTCTCGATTTTTTTTTCTCATTTTGTATCTCATAGTTGAGGTCTACCTATGATGCCAATTACAGGCCTCTCTCATCTTTTTAAGTGGGAGAACTTGCACAATTGATGGCTGACTAAATACTTTTTTGCCCCACTGTACCTGGGTATCAAGTTTAAAAATTAACTTTCAAATCTAGTGTAAATGCATTTCTTGCTTTCAGCTTTGCTTTATTCTTTCTGACACCGAGGTAATTTATACAGCCTATTTTCCCTATTTTCTGGAACCAAATGTTTTAATGTAGTAAGATGTATGTTAGAATGTCATACTTTACATGTTATGTATGTCATACTTTACATATACTGCTCAATGTATACAGCAAAATGAAATAAAAAAGGCTTTAAACAGGTGCCATATGCTTATACAGTAGCAACATTTCAGAAATAACATTCAGTTAGTATATTCAACAAATATAGGTACATTTTGTACAAATAGTCAGTGGGTTAAAGACATAGGGGCTGATTTACTAACAATTGGAGAGTGCAAAATATGGTGCAGCTGTGCATGGTAGCCAATCAGCTTCTAACTTCAGCTTGTTCAATTAAGCTTTGACAAAAAAACTGGAGGCTGATTGGCTTCTCTGCAGAGCTGCACCAGATTTTTACACTCTCCAGTTTTAGTAAACCATCCCCATACAGTCCAGTACTTATCTGAAGAGTAATGTGTAATACGCATGTTGCATGGTGGTATCCAATAAGACCTGACAAAATAGTAACCATAATGGGAACTGGAAAAAGGTAACAGAGTTCCTGCTTACATAAATAGTTCAATGAGCTATATATTCAGATCCATAAAGGAAATTGGGCAAAAAGGAGGAGGAAAAAAAAAAAACTGGTATGCTAAGGGGGGAAGTAATCTAGACAAGAAATGTGTCATGGTTATCCATTGAAATAGCAGTTACATTTTTTTTTCAAGAGATGAAGATTTCTGGACACGGGCAATAGTTTGTTTGGTAGCTACGGTTGTCCTCAAAAGTTTGCAAACCGTGGCAGAAATCTTGAAATGATGTCATTGATATTGAAAATATGACTGATCATGCCAAAAACTTTATTTAAGGATAGTGATCATATGAAGCCATTTATTATCACATAGTTGTTTGTCTCCTTTTTAAATCATAATAACAAAAATCACCCAAATAGCCCTGATTAAAAGGTTACATATCCTGTAATGTTTGGTCTCAGTACAGACACACTAGGTGACACACGGGTTAAAATGGCAATTAAAGATCAATACAGCAATACTTGAACAAAAATGAGCAAAAAATTGAGTTGCCAAAAAGAAGACTTTACAGCACCAATGTCACAAACAGGCTTGTTACAATATGCCCGTAAACACCTTGACATGCCTCACAGCTTCTGACACACTGTAATCTGGAGTGACAAGACCAAAACAGAGCTTTATGGTCACAACTGTAAGTGCTATGTTTGGAGAGGTTAACAAGGCATCTAGTGACAAGAATGGCATCCCCACTGTGAAGCATGGTGATGGCTCACTGATGTTTTGGGGTGTGTGAGCTCTAAAGGCGTGGGAGTTCTTGTGAAAATTGATCGCAAGAGTAAATCCTGGTTCACACTGATGCGGTGCAGAATTTGCAGCTTTTTCAGTGTGAATTCCGCACCGCATCAGAATCGCACCCCGTTCATACGAACAGCTGCGGGTGTGTATGGTAAGTTAACAACACCCCGAAAGCGGTCTGAAAAACGCGGTGCGATGTGCAGAATCAGATTTCATAGGTGTGAATACCTATGCAATCCGATTCTAGTGTGGACCCAAAAAAGGATCCTGCACCTTTTTGGTGCAGGTGCGGTGCGATTACAGCCATACAAAGTGTATGGCTCCAATCACACCACACACAAATTACATGTGATTTGCGCAGGAATGTGGTGCGGTTCCTGTGCATATATGCGAACCCAGGCTAATGCAGCATGTTATCAGAAAATACTGTCAGACAACTTGCATTCTTCTGCACAAAAGCTGCTCATGGGACGTTCTTGGACTTTCTAGAACAACAATTGCCCATTGAAGTTATAGGGGATGTCTGCATTCCCTGTGTTAGCATTAAAAGTGATAAAAAAAAAATTAAAGGGACAGTGTAAAAATAATTTAAAAAATCAAAATAACTTAAAGAAAAAAAAAAAAGCACCCTCGCCCCCCTGCGCGTGCACACCTGTGTGCTCAAGCAATGACCCTGTGCTGGTATGTAAACAGCAGTTACACCATGCATGTGCATTGCTGTGAACGTCAGATCAAGGGCAGTAATTCTAACACTAGACCTCCTCTGTAAATTTAAAATGGTAGCTTGTAAAGGATTTTAAAGCGTTGCCTATGGATAGTAAAAACGTATGCAGTTTGTCACCATTGCACGGGGCATGCACAGTTTTAAAGCATGTCATGTTTGGTATCTATTTACTCGGCTTATCATCATCCTTTATATCTTACCAAATAATAGGCCAATATATTCTGTTTTTGTGCATTAAAAGTAAAAAAAGTGTATTTAAAAAAAAATAGCGTTTGAAAAATCACTCTGCCATAAAAAATTGCAGCACCCACCATTTTATTCACTAGGGTGTTTGCTTTCAAAATATATGTAATGTTTTGGGGTTTAAATTAATTTCATAGCATTTTGTTCATGTGAACAAAAAGTGTCAGAAAAGGCTTGATCTTCAGGTGGTTAGAAGAGTGAGTGATGTGTGGCATAAACTTCTAATGCTGGGCATAAAATGCCCTCTACACCCCCAAAACGACCCCTTTTTGGAAAGCAGACACCCCAAACTATTTACTGAGAGGCATGTTGAATCAATTTTTTTTTTACCACAAGTTTTTGGAAAATGACAAAAAAAAATATTTTTTTTTACACAAAATTGTCACTTAAATTATTTATTGTTCACAGATGCCATGGGTACATGTGGAATTACTCCCCAAAATACATTCTGCTACTTCTCCTGAGTATGGGGTTACCACATGTGAGAGACGTTTTGGCAGTCTAGCCAAGTACAGGACCTCAAAATCCAATAAGCACCTTCAGGTTTTTAAAGGGCTTTATTTCCTCATTACACTTCCTGACTACTTATCACAGTTTCAGAGGCCCTGGAATGCCAGGATAGCACCAAATCCCCAAATGACCCCTTTTTGGAAAGTAGACACACCAAGGAATTTGATAAAAAGCATGGTGAGTATTTTGCAGATCTCATTTGTTGCCACACGTTTTTGGAGAATGAAGAAAAAAAACAACATAATTTTTATTTTCTTTTTTTATATTTCAAAACCTTATAAGAAAAAATGAGATCTGCAAAATACTCACCATGCCTCTTTTTAAATTCCTTGGAGTGTCTACTTTCCAAAAAGGGGTCATTGGGGGGGGGGGAGGGGTTTGGTGCTATCCTGGCATTTCAGTGCCTCCAAAACTGTGATAGGTAGTGAGGAAGTTGCGCACCTTCAGGCTTTCAAAGTGGTCATTGGATTTCAGGCTCCTGTATGTGGCTAGGCTTCCAAAAAGTCTCACACATGTGGCATCCCCATACTCGGTAGAAGCAGCAGAATGTTTATTGGGGTGTAATCCCACATATACCCATGGCTTGTGCGCAAAATATTTCATTTAAATGATAGCTTTGTGTAAAAAAAAAATGTTTTTGTCATTTTCCAGAAACTTATGGAAAAAAATAAATCTTCCATGGACCCAATATGCCTCTCAGCAGATAGCTTAGGGTGTCTACTTTCAGAAAAGGGGTCATTTGGGGGTGTTTGTACTATCCTGGTATTTTAACACCTCAGGAAATATGATGGGCAGTCAGAAAGTAAAAGCTGTGTAAATTCCATTATCTATACCATAGTTTGTAGACATTATAACTTTCACACAAACCAATCAATATACACTTAGACCCCATGTACACGGGACACTTCTGAATGATGGAAACTGACTGCTGGAAAACGTAGGTTAAGCAAAAGTCTGTTTATTCGCGTTTGCATAACGTGTTTATGTGCGTTTGCGTTTAGAAGCATTTTTTAAAGATAAGCACAGGAGAACCTCCCAAATGCCCAGAATGCACTGAAAAGTGGTAAATTATTAACTATTTCAGACTGTTTCAGAGAAATAGAGAGAGCAGAAGCAGAGAGAGCAGTATGTGTTGAGATAGTTAGGTGTGAGTTGCTCATTAACATTTCTTTTGTTTCCAAGGGTGGGAAAGGTGGCTGGTGGAGTGAGTCATTAAGACCTCCTGGTGTGAATGGTTATTAATAATCTTTTGTTTCCAAGGGTGGGAGAGGTCTGAGGTGTGAATTGGTCATTACCATGTGTGACAAGGTTGGTAGAAACATCCTGTGTGCAGTGTTTTGTCCATCTGAGTATCTTGAAAATGCTTTACATGCATTTTTCACGATGAAAAAAGACTCTGGACAGCATTGGGAACTGGAAGAGTAAAAAAAACATTGCAAACACTTATAAACGCGATTTGCCGCATTTAGCCACATTTTGCGTTTGAAACGTTGATAAAATCGACTGCTGAACGCAAGTTTTCTGCGTTCAAAAAAATGACTGTAACGTCAAGTGCCTGTAAAAGACTGTAAATGAAGATGTGTACATGGACACATAGGAAAACATTAGGGTGAGTTCAAGGGCTGCTGAAAAAAATGCTGAACATCTCCTAAACGTGAGTTTATCAGCTGCAGTGTACATGAGCACTTATTGCGATTTTTTTTTTTTTATAAATATTTATTAATTTTTCACTTCATATACAAGTCATTTCAACATTTCTATTAAAATATTTAACAAAAACATATTTTCTCCTTATATAATTTATTCCTATATATGACCTTCTTTTCTTACCCTCCCCCCCTCCCATGCACCCCCCCTCCCTCCCACCCTCCCACGCTCCACATTCTCTCTTCTCTCATTTACTCCATATAATTCTGTTGTCCCTGAATCCAATTCTAAATCAATTACCAGGGGCATAGTCACTTCATCTATTTCACCCTTTCTTTATATTCTTCCCAGGCTTTCCATTTTTTATTATAAATCTCCAACTTGTCCTCATGCATATAATACAATCTTTCTGTCCCGGATATCTGATTTACACTACCCTTCCAATCTTCCTCAGTTGGCACTTCTCTTTTCTTCCAGTACCTGGGTATCAGACTTTTTGCTGCGGTTAAGTAGTACCATATCCCTGAACTCTTATAAACTTTCACTGGGAGTTCTGAGATATGGAGGAGACATAATTCTGGATCTAATCCTATATTGATTCTAGTGATCTTCCTTATCAAGTAAACTATCCTTCGCCAAAACACCTGTATTTCTGAACACTCCTACTAGATATGATACCACGTGCCCACCTCTCCACAACCTCTCCAACACATCTGTGAAATTTCTATATTCATCTTGTGCTCCAAATAGGGGGTGATGTGCCATCTAATCAAACACTTATAGTTTATTTCCACTTCTCTCATACTAATATTTTCGTGAATTAATGTGAACATCTTCTTCTTCTCCTCCTCCTCTATTTTTCTTCCCAAATCTCTTTCACATTTCACTATGTATATTAATTTTGTGTCTGTGTCAAGTTCCATTAATATCTTGTGTATTTTTGCCATTCCGTGTCTACCATTTCCCCGTGACTCTAAAATTCTCTCAAATGGATTCCAGTTTTTTCTAGTTCTTATAGGCTTAGGAAGGCTATCAAAAAAAATCTTCAGTTGGTAATATCTTAATCTATCCATCTTATTAAAGACTTCACCCTTTCTTTCCTCCATATTCTTATATGACCCAATTTCCTCTCCTACCATTATATCTCTCAATTGCGCCTCCTGTTTTATAATCCATTTCCCTGCTATACTATCTTTACCCGGGATGAAATATTTTGTGTTCCTAAGTGGTATTAATTGTGAATTAAAGACCCACCCCTTTTGTCTATGTAATAAATCCCATTCTTTTAAGACATTTAAGGTGTATGTACTTGTGCTCTCCTCTAATTCTCTGTATTGTGCAGGTACCCATATACTATTACTCAAATTTATTCCACTCCGTGCTTTCTCAACTTTAACCCAACTTTTCTCCGGATTATGATTCCAGTCAAAGATTCTTGCAATAATCCCCGCTTTGTAATATCTCTTAAAATCTGGTACCCCCAATCCTCCTCTTTCTTTACTTCTAGTCAACGTTTCATAACCTATTCTAGGCTTTTTATTCCTCCATATACATTTTATTATCATTTTCCTCAGTTCTTTAAAATATGCCTCTGGGAGTTTGATTGGGATCATTTGAAATTTATATAATACTTTGGGGACAATTACCATCTTTATCAAGTTTATACGACCTATCCACGATGGGTTTCCATTTCTCACTCTTCTTAACTCCTCCTTCATTTTGTTTAATAACGAGATATAATTGGCTTTATAAAGGTTCTTATTTGAGACTGATAGTTTTATTCCTAGATATTTTAAATCTTTATCTCTCCAAAGAAAAGGGAATTCCTCTTGTAGTTTTTCTTTTTCACTATTTTTGAGATTTATGTTTAAGATTTCGGTCTTTGTCGGGTTAATTTTCAGGTTCGACAGGTCTCCATACTCATATATAAAAATATACAGCAAAACAATCCCAACACAATATCCCAGAAAAGTTATCCACCTCCACCCTTGAAGACCAAACAAAACAAAAAATATAAAACTTTTCTTTTTCTTAAATAATAAATATATCCACCTATCCCACCATACATAAAAGTGTCCAAAATATCAAAATAGTGTCCAAAATGTCTCAATAATCAAAATAAATCTCCACACATGTGAACCATTAAATTCTTTCTTCTTCAAACTTGCAAATCCTGATGACAATAAACGTTGAAAGAAAAAAACTCAACATAGTGTCATACCTTTTAAATAATAAAACACACGTGCCACTCACTGTGCAACATGCAAAATCTGTTATACACATGTATACGTGTCACTGACGCGTTTCGTCACTTCCTATGACTTTTTCAGAAGCTAAAAAAAGAGTATAATGAGTTATTTAAAGTGGCACATGAACATTTGAATAAAAAAGATGTGGAAATTAAGAGGAAGAAGCAAAAAAAGTTTAACAGGGATATGGAAGACTATAAGAAGCTTTTGAAAAAGTCATAGGAAGTGACGAAACGCGTCAGTCACATGACGTTAGACGTATCAACGCTGACCGGAAGTGTGATCGCGGCCATCTTGGAAGTGGGAACATGTGGCCAATGTTTCCCTAAACTTGTTTGTATCTGTATCCCTGTGAGGAGGAGCTGCTTCACCCATATCTTAATGTAAGTTGTCAAATAAAGGAAGACTGTGTTTTATTGGTAATTGTGGATTTGTCTCATGAGGGAAATGGAGGAATAACCCTAACATTGGATGAAGCCTGAAATCTGAATGAAGAGATAGTAACCCAGAGTGGTGTTATGCCCTGTCATTTCCTACATAGGGTAATTATCCATCAGCACATGAGGTGGAGATTGCTGGCTTGGGTTTAAGGTGTACACTTATGTATACAGAGTGTGGTGATACACATTTTTTTGGCAGTGACAATTTTTAGTTTCACTTATTTTGCAGCTGACACTTTATGTGAGTGTTCTTTATTGAGATATTTATTATTTGCATGTATATAGATACTCACTTATAGAGTATACACGTGTATAACAGATTTTGCATGTTGCACAGTGAGTGGCACGTGTGTTTTATTATTAAGGGCTCCAGAGATAGCACATATAGCAATGGAGACAATGGACATCCCTGTCTTGTACCATTTGACATCTTAAAATACTCTGATCTTCCTCCATTTATCATTATGGTAGCGGTAGGCCCTCTGTATAACTCTCCAATCCAGCCTCTCATTCTATCTCCCATTCCTAACGTTTCCAAAGTGTCCATCATAAAACCCCAGCTCACTCTGTCAAATGCCTTCTCAGCATCTATTGACATCAGTATCATTGGGATTTTCCCTTTTTTACCCGCCTGTATAAGCAACAATGATCTCAAAGCATTATCTCTACCCTCTCTTCCCGTGACAAACCCTACCTAGTCTCCATGTATCCACTCCGGCATCAGCTCTTTCAGTCTATTTGCCAGAACCTTTGCATATATTTTAGTGTCTACATTCAGCAGCGCTATTGGACGATAACTTGCGCATTGCGAGGGGTCTTTATCCTCCTTCTGTATAAATACTATATTCGCCTGTAAAGACTCTCCCCTCATCTCCATCCCGTTCCCCAGGGCATTCATATAGGTCTTAATTTTAGGTATTAAGAGCTCTTTATATTTTTTATAGTATTTGGCCGTATAACCATCCGGACCCGGGCTTTTCCCTCCCGCCATGCTTTCTAATGCTATTTTTATTTCCTCTGAAGTTATTTCTGCCTCTAAAGAGTTCAGTTGTATTTCTCTTATTTTTGGTAGGCCTGCCTCCTCTAGATATTTCTTTCTTTCACCTCTATTTGCCGTTTCCATTTTCTTAAACGTATCCTGGGGTATAATGTTATACAGATCATTATAATACTCTTTGAATGTTCTAGCAATATCCTTGGTTGAATGCACAAATTCCCCCTTGGGATTTCTTATTTTATCAATATAATTTCTATTTTTCTTCTTTCTTAAAGTTCTCATTAAATACTTTCCCGACCTGTCTCCCCATCTATATCTTTCACTTGTTATTTTATTAAAGATTCTTCTTTTTTCCTCCTCCATTACATTCTCTAATTCTTCTTTCTTCTTTATTAACCTCTGCATTATCTCCTTGGATCTTTCCCTTTTATGCACCTGTTCAAGATGATATATTTCATTTAATAATCTATTTATCTTTTCTGTCCTTTCTTTTTTCTTTTTTGCTCCCATTGCAATGAGTAGGCCTCTGATATAAACTTTATGTGCTTCCCACACTGTTGCAACCGAGACATCCTCTGTTTCATTCTCTTCAAAAAACCATTCAATTTCCCTCTCAATTCTTTGACCAATCTCTTCCTCCATTAGAAGTGCCTCATTCAACCGCCATACATAACCTTCTCTCCCTTCTCTACCACATCTTAACTTCAATGCAACTGGGGCATGATCTGACAGGGTACTTCCTTCAATCTTTACTTCTACCACCAACTCAATCATTCGATGTTCTACTAATATACAATCTAGTCTAGAATAAGTCCCATGAACGTGCGAAAAGAAAGTATAATCTCTCTCCTTCATATTCCTGATTCTCCAGATGTCTACCAGCTGACACTCATGCATCAATTTCTTTAACATTCTCAAGGATTTGCTTTCCTCCCTCCTCACAGAGGAAGTGGTGTCCATCCGCGGGTCCATACAGATGTTTAGGTCTCCCGCTACTATCATACACCCGCTTTTAAAGTCCATCAATCTCTTCAACACTTCTCTCATAAACCTCTCCGGGCTCTTATTTGGGCTGTATACGTTTGCTATTGTACACTCTCTCCGGGCTCTTATTTAGGCTGTATACGTTTGCTATTGTACACTCAATTCCCTGTAATTTACCTCTCAAAAATAAAAACCTTCCCTCTAGATCCATTAATCTCTCCTCCAGTTCGAATCTTATATTCTTTGCGAATCCTATAGCAACTCCTTTTGCTCTTTTAGTTTGTGAATCCGCATAGAACCATGTTGGAAAATATCTAGTCCTCAGTCTAACCTTCGACTATCTCTAAATGTGTTTCCTGCAAAAATACCACTGAGGATTTTATATGTTGGAGTTCTTTAAATAACCTGAATCTCTTTCCTGGACAGCTTAACCCTTTTACATTGTAGGTTATATATTGGATTTCTTCCATCTTACCCTTTTCCTACCATCTCCTTCTTCCTCCTTTCCTTCCTCTTTCTTATTCCTATGGAGCGTTTTTATCCCTCTACCCTTTCCCCCCCCTCTCTCAATACACCCCTCAATCCCTTTCCTCTCCCTCCCCTCCCTCCTCCTCCCTCCCCACCTCTCCCCCCCCTCCTCCCCCCTCTTTTTAGGCCTTCACTTTGTCTAACCGTCATTTGTGGAGATAGCATCCACCTTTGACTTAATCCTTAGGGCTTCACTCCTCCCATGGACAGCCTCCCCTCCTTCCGGATCCCCCCCTTGAACTCCTCTCTACCTGTACGTTCTAAAGAAAAAAGAAAAAAAGGGGTCAGGCTGGAGGAACTAGGGAGAAAAAGAAGCGATGGAATGGGAGCAAGGAAAGAAAAAAAAAACAAAAAAAAAAACAATTCTCTCCTCTTCACTCACCCTCCCCGCCCCTCTTCCCCTCCCCCACCCTCCTCCACCCCTCCCCTCTCCTTGATCTACTTCCCCCAGATTCTTCTTCCCATCCATTTATTTCAATTTTCTGCATTTCAAGTCTGTCACAAAAATTTCTCAAGTCCTCTGGGAACCTCAAATGGGCTGTTATTCCATTTTTCCATCCTATTAAAGTCTCCGGAACTCCCCATCTATATTGCACCTTCTGTTTTTTCATCTGCTCCAGCAAGGGCCTCAGAGTTCTCCTCCTCTGACAAGTCCGCATATATTTGAATATCCATTTCTCCATACTTTATAACTGATTTTCCCTTAGTTTTCCTCCAGAGTCTATCCCTTTGCTGTAGATCATAAAATTTTACAAGAATGTCTCTCGGCCTGTCCTTCTCATAATTCCCCTGGAGTTTCTCATTTCTAGAGATTCTTTCTATATTAGTCCTTTCCATTTCAGAGTTTTCCATTATATAGTTCAGTATTTTGCAGACCATCTCTTCCAGTATTTCTCCCTTTAAACTTTCCGGTACCCCTCTTATCCTTATGTTTCTCCTTCTTTCTCTATTCTCTTGAATTTCCGCCTTATACTGCAATTTTTCCTGAACTTTTTCCATGTTAATTATCTTCTTCTCTAATTCGGAAATAATCTGGGTCTGATTTTTAACTTTCTGCTCCGTTTCTTTCACTCTTAACAACAACTGCCCCAGATCATTCCGAATATTTACCATTTCTTGCTTTATTGTCCTCTCCAGATCTTTAAACATTTCTGTCATCTCTTTTTTATTTGGAATTTGTAGATCTTTTTCTATCTCTGATATTTGTTGATTGCTGATGTCCAATTCTAGTGATTGTTTAGGACTGCTTTGCATACTTAGATCAGATTCTCTATTGTTTCTGCTCTGGGGCCTTTCTGGGGTCACATTTCCCTGGGATGTATACTTTTTAATTGTCCCCGTTTGGGTCCCTTTAGGCCCGGTTCCCTTTGTACTTTTATTTTTCATTTCTTCTATAACTTTTATTTTCTTCTCATAGACTTATACTTTACAAAACAAGGGAATTAATAAGGTGTAGAGGTAGAATTCGCAACTCTCTCTTCCCACCTTTCTATGCTCCTTTGGCTGCTCCCTGCATTCTTCTCCTTATTTTTATTGTTATTCTCTGGGGGTCCCCCCCTTTTCTCTCTCTCCCAGCTCTATACGGGTTTTTTTTTTTAAATTTCTATATTTGGGGCCTCCGCCAGTCTCACTCACCCTTCCTGCGCTTCTCGTGAGATAGCTCCAGGCTCCACTCTCCAGCTTCCTCGATAGGTCAGCTCTCTTTCTCTCAGGGGGACCCTCCAGGACTTCCTCCACGCTCTTCTGCCTTGTTAGTTGGGCAGGCTCATCATCAATCCCCTGCCAGGGCTCTAGAGATAGCAGGTCGTCCGACAGAACGGGGATCTCCGACAGAGCGGGGATCTCTCCTGCTCTCTGTCAGCCTCCGGCCGGGCGGCCGGCTTCCTTGCCTCCCAGTGATGCACCGAGGCCGGTCACCTGTCCCGGTCGCGCCTCCTTGTTTCCCGGCAACCCGGCTTGGTGTCCAGGCTCAGCGTCCCCTCCTCTCTTACCACGGGCAGCCGCTCAGCGACAAGAGCCAGTAAACCCCCCGGTCAAGGTAGGTCTCTGGCTGCTAAGGCTCCATCTCTATGGGGGGAATTTTGAAGTCCAAGGGGGGGGTAGGTCGGAGAAGCCTCGTGCGGGAGCTCCTACCTCGAGCTCTCCACCGCCGCCATGGTCAGGCTCCGCCCCAATACCTCATTGTGATTTTTTTAAACAAAAACATGTAGCAGAATACATTTTGGCCTAAATTTATGACAAAATTTTAGTTTTTTTGGATATTATTTAATGACAGAAATGAGAAAATATTGTTTTGTTTTTTTTAAATGTTTTTTTCAAACATTTTTTCGTTTATAGCGTCAAAAATAAAAAGCGTACATGTAATCAAATACCACCAAAAGAAAGCTCTATTTTTGTGAAAAAAAGGACATAAATTTCATTTATGTACCATATTGCATGAATGTGCAATTGTCAGTTAAACTAGTACAGCGTTGTATAGCAAAAACATGGCATAAACATGTAGCAGAATACATTTTGGCCTAAATTTATAAATAAGTTTGCTATGTATTTTTTATAGCCGAAAGTAAAAAAGAATAGTTTTTCTACAAAATTTTTGGTGTTTTTTTGTTTGTAGCAAAAAATAAAAAGCACACAGGTGTTCAAATACCACCGAAAGAAAGCTATATTTGTGTGAAAAAAAGGACATAAATTTTGTTTGAGTACAGCACTGCATGACCGCGCAATTATCAGTTGAATTAGTGCAGCGTTGAGTAGCAAAAAGAGGCCTAGTCATTAAGAAGGGTAAATCCTCTGGAGGGCAAGTGGTTAATAATGGTACATACTGTACTGTATATTACCAATTCTCCAAGGATATGCAAACTTTTGAGCAAAACTGTATGAATATACAGTATGTGTGATTAGGATTTGGGCACATCGAGGGACATTCTGTACCAATTTATAGAGAAGAGTTTCCCACAAGCCTTTACGAAAATTAACCCATGCATTCTGTGTTTATCATCATAAAGACCCTTTTTCACCTACGCCGCACTTTCAGGCAATTCAACCATATATGCATATTGCCCCTTTCTTAAAAGAGCAGAAAAGGTCAGAACGCATTTGACTATTCTAGCTGGAGTAAAATACCACCAAGAAAGTACCTTTAGCCTGGGTTCACACTTGTGCGGTATATCGCATGTGATTAGCACAGGAACCATGCCACATTCCTGTGCAAATCACATGCGAATTGTGTGCAGTGCGATTGGAGCCATACATTTTGTATGGCTCTAATCATACTGTACCCACAGCAAAAAGGTGCAGGACCCTTTTTTTGGTCCGCACTAGAATCGGATTGCATGGGTATTCACACCTATGCGATCTGATTCTGCACATTGCACTGCGTTTTGTGGATCTCTTTCAGGGTGTTAACACCTGCAGCAGTTCGCATGAACGGGGGGCTAAAAGTGTTCTCTAATGCTTCCATGTTGCAAAAGCTTTTAAAGCCAGATTAAGGAGTTTCGGGCACAAATGAGGTGGGATACAAATTTCAGAAGGCTAAGGAATTGGGTGGGTACCACCAGAAGAGCCTATAATATGAATCCGATGCAGAATAAAATTTAACTTATTATGTGATCTGGGCTGCCTTATAATAGTAAGTGACATTCCCTCTATTTCCAACAATTTTGGTAACTAAATGACTGATAGTCATAAGGAATGTGTTCTGATTGAGTCTCTGTGGACAGGTTTCTGATGGTGTCAGCATTGTACTGATTGTATCTCTGTGGTTATGTTTCTGCTTGTGTCAGTAAAGTACTAATTCTGTCCCTGTATCCAAATTAACTGTAGGTAAAGGAAGCGGCACACCGGGGCTGGTCCGAGTGACCTTCTGCCATTGGTTACCTCCTTCTAAAAATACTAGATGCGATCCTGTGTATTAAATATTTTTTACCCACAACAAGTAGGTAGAAAGTTCTGATGTTACTTTGATTTTACCTATTTCATGTTTATGTTGGAATGGTCACCTACAAAAGGGTAATGGATCACCAAGACAAAAATACAATGTAATCTTTACAGCAGGGACACAGACATCAGTTACAAACATAAAACAAACCCTTATTTTCACTTTTTTATCATTAGGAGTACAAGGTTAACGGTGATACTGTAAAGTAACCAAAAAAGAGAAAGAGAAAGCACTTAACCCATGGATACCTTTAATGGCATCTTTTTTTTTTTATAATACTGTTTATTAAGAGTTCTTGCATGGCAAGACCACTTACTGTTATCTCACATATATATTCTTATTATAGCCAAATTTACCACCCTAACTCCTCCCATAGTTTTTACACTACATAGACAGTAATATACCGAAACGTGCGGATTGTTCCCGATTGGTGTGCTATTACTTTGTGCAACATTTCGCCAAATGGTTCACGAAATATCGGCGTTTTTGTGGTGAAATTGGTCCCATAGGAATGAATGGCGGAATGTTCAAAACTAGAGTGGGAGCTGACAAAAGCTAGAGTGTGAGCTGAAAAATCAGGACATGATTTCTAAACTGCCATCACTCCCTCATTTTCAAGCCACTCCACCCAGTTACTCCGCCCACTCCAGTTGTAGACTACTGGTGGAGGCAAGAACACTTCACACAATTTCCCCAGAAATTGTAGCTTTTCTAGTTGAGTTTTACAATTATATGAAACCACAGTACAAATTAGGAAAATGCTGGAGATAATTAGACATGACGAAGGTGAAGCAAATTTTTCACAAAGGCAAAAGTATACCCCATACATGATCAGTTCAAGAGGGCTAGCATAGATATTCTATTTAATGCCCCATTGGAGCAGAGAGGTGTGGATGGATGTAAGATCTACCAGGTGTCACAGCAAACCCAGATGGTCAGAATGGCTTCAGTTAGGCAACAATTTTCAATTACACTGTAGCAAAAAGTTAAAGGAAAAAGGGGAGGGGTGTTATAAGAAAGAAAAGTACAAAAGGACTGGGGGAGGGGGTCTGAAATATACAATAAATATCAGCTAAACGCATAATCAGTTTACTGCAGCAGATTAGGCAGCAATTGCAATTGATTGCCAGAGGTTACAGCATATTATTACCGCTCACTTACTGGTTACAGCACACATTACGGCTCACTGATTAGTTGCTAGAGGTTACAGCACATGATTTCTGCTTGCTGATTAGTTGCTAGAGGTTACTGCACAACATTACTGTTCAGTGGTTGGTTGCTAGAGGGGGATTCTGGGCCCAAGGACTGGGAAAATCTGGCCAGCTACGGGAGTCTGGGAGACCAGGAGAGGGTCTGGGAGGCTGAGGAAACTGCAGAGGCCAGTGAGTCCAAGGGGCTGGAGGGAATCTGTGAGTCTCTGGAGGAAACAAGCTGAGTTACAGGGAAAACTCTGTCAAGAGGGCATGTGGGGCCTGAACACCAAATAGTTGTCACCTAGGCTGAAAGAGCCTGAATAGCCAGTGGTCTGGGAGACCAAGCTAAGCAGAGGTACTGCTAATCAGAGAGCCATGTGGTTTGGCATTTTCATTGTGTATTATTTTGATTGAAGTTGAAACCCTCTGCGTGGGAAACCTTGTGTTGAAATGACTTTTCAGTTACTGTTTAATAAAAATGGGCTACTAGGCACTTAATTTTAGTTCCTGTCTGGCGTGACCTCACTAAAAAAATGCATCTACCGCTGAGCTAAGCATCTCCCAAACCACACAATGTAATGGGGGATATTACACCAACAACCAATACATTTCCACACTGGCCACCAATGGAAAGGTGAATTTACATTGACCACCAGCAGAGGTGTTGGTGGCTGGAACCTAGGGGGGGGGTGCATAATATGAATGCCACCACTATTTACATATGAATGCCGCATTGCTGCTGCTATTTACATATGAATGACACATTACTGCTGCTATTTACATATGAATGATGCCACACTGTTATTTCTATGTGAATGCTGACATGGTCTGCACTCATGAGTCATCTATACATGGCAACAGGATAAAGCTGGCCAGTGTAATTGACAACACTTCACACAGAGATATGGGACACAAGCACTTCAAAAGGACAAGGGAATGTAAACCAGTGCAGTTGGCTAGTATGGGGCAGCTGCTTTGGGCCCCAGAACAATGACTGGGCCCAGGGCAGCTTCAACGTTTGTCCCTCCTTAAAGAAGGCCCTGACTTTGAGAAAGGTTAGTGCTGCCGCTCCAAAAATGTCTGTTTAGTGTGTCTATTTTTGCACATTTTTTTATTGTCATTGCAATATGACCTCTTTAAAATCTTGAGGTCTGTAGGTTTAGTGCTGGCTCTCTTTATCAATAAAAACCTAACATGGAATTATTTTCCTTCTAAAAAAAAGGAGACATCAGTTTTAAAGGAATACATATTGTACCTGCATATCAAATGTTTAATTTTCCTTCTTTTCTCAATGGACACTCCTCCATACCAATTCAGATTGAATATGGTCCTTCTTCAGGGCCACTTTTGAAACTGAACGGTGTAGACCAGTCGGCACATCCTTGCCATACCTTATGTGTTTGGACGAGGGTAAATCTGGCTTCTCTCTCCCCTTTTTTATTTTTTTTACCATATTGGACTTGTGAGTGTATTACGTGTGTTTTTCATTAATTACATTTTTTTTTTCTCTACTAATGACCTGACTTTTTCCTTGTAGATATTTATGAATTCTTACATATCCTGAGGAAGCAATTGTTGTCTGGCAAAACACATCAAAATTTGTGTAATAGCTCATTTATCATGAACCATTTATGATGTTGAACATCTATGCAATCATTCATAATTTTTATGTGTATAACTTGTATGTGTTTTATGCTTGTCTGTCAAGGTTGTTTATACCTAATGTGAACTTTTAGAATGATGATCCTTAATAAAATGTAAATTCTTTATCACTTTTAATGCATCTCATAAAGTCTCTTTATAAAGGCGTTCATAGAGATATTTTTGTTCTTGTATTACCACTTTTGAAATGTTGAACATTAAGGGAGACTGACCGTATTGACAATAAGCAGAAGAAACCTATACCCATTGAGTAGTCACATGAGAGAGTAGGCATCTAATAAATGATTTTTTTATTTTTTTTTAATAGTGCACAAGAAGAGGCAGTTTCACTGTGTACTAGATATGGTTGCTGAGTTCCAAGAAACACAAATTGTACTGTACTAGCATAGCCAAAGAGACACAATCAGTACAATATTGACACTGGCAGAATATGTTCAGAGAGATTTCATGCATATTCATTCTTTATGACAATTATTCATTTAGTTAATACAATTATTTACTTCATTAGCTCTGATCTAGCTTTTCCCAGGCTGTATGGATACCTACAGCTGGGTTGCTGATATGCTCTGAAGATTGTGGGCCTTACCACTGTATTAACATGCTGCATTCTTTACCAGGTGGAAAACCCAGGTCATTGATGGCTGTTTTAACCACTTGCCTACCAGGCACTTATACCCCCTTCCTTACCAGGCCAATTTTCAGCTTTCAGCGCTGCCGCACTTTGATTGACAATTGCGCGGTCATGCAACATTGTACCCATATGAAATTTTGATCATTTTTTTCTCACAAATAGAGCTTTCTTTTGGTGGTATTTAATCGCCACTGGGCGCTTTACTTTTTGCGCTATAAATTAAAAAAGTGCAAAAAATTTGAAAAAAAAAAAAAAGTTTATTTGTTTCTTTTATAAAATTTTTCAAACAGGTATTTTTTCTCCTTCACTGATTTGCGTTGATGAGGCGGCACTGATGGGCACTGATAGGCGGCACTGATGGGCACTGATAGGCAGCACTAAAGGGCACTGATAGGCAGTACTAATGAGGTGGCACGGATAGGCGGCACTGATAGACAGCACTAATTAGGGGTCACGGATAGGCGGCACTGATATGCAGCACTGATAGGCGGCACTGATAGGTGACACTGATGATGGGTACTGATAGACGGCACTGACTGGCATCACTTCTGGGCACTGACTGGCGGCACTGACTGGCACAACCCCTGGGCACTGACTGGTGGCACTGACTGGCAGCACTGGTGGGTGGCACTGGTGGGTGGCACTGGTGGACAGCACTGGTGGCTGGGCACAGGTGGGTGGCACTGGTGGGCACAGGTGGGTGGCGCTGGTGGGCACAGGTGGGTGGGCACAGGTGGGTGGCACTGCTGGGCACATGTAGGTGGCACTGCTGGGCACAGGTAGGTGGCACTGCAGAGTGGCACAGGTGGGGGCACTGCTGGGCACAGGTGGGGGCACTGCTGGGCACAGGTGGGGGCACTGCTGGGAATGGGTGGGCGGGGCTAGTGGGCGCACAGCTGATCGGAACTTGCGGGGGTCACTGCTGGGCACCGATCATCAGGGCACTGATCATCAGTGCCCTGATGATCGGTGCCGATCCCCGCTCTGACAACTGCCGGTTCTCGGCAGTACTTTCCTCACGATCTGACAGCGTGAGGAAAGTGCAGCCGAGAACCGGCACTTGCATTTTCCTGTGATCAGCGTGTCATTGGACACCGCTGATCACGTGGTAAAAGGCCGGTGGGATCGGCCTTTCACCACATCTCGTGATCAGCTGTGTCCGTAGGACACAGCGATCACGGAGATCGCCGGGTGCGCGCCCCCTGGGGCGCGCAGGAGAGCGCGTTCTGGGAGGACGTCATATGACGTCCACTCAGAACTGGCCGGCCGCGGTGAAGCCGTCATTCGGCTATGCGCGGTCGGCAAGTGGTTAAAGGTCATATTTGAGACAGCCATATAAAGGTCATATTTGAGCCTCTGTAGTTCTCAGGCCCATCAAACTTTGTGAGCTCAGTACTTGTAAGTTGACAATGTACCATGTACCAAACAAAGTCTAACATATCAGAGCCTGGTGGCTTAGGGTAGTGTGGAGTAGCTAAGGCTTTTAAAGCAAGAATAGATGTGCAGTGCATTGATTTAGCAGGATTAGACTCTGGAGCATTGTTGATGTCAGAAGGGGGATCACTAACTGATGAGGTGGAAGAGGTTTGGCTTGACTGATGGAACCAGAGTTGCTTGTCTGTCTCTCTGTAATCTGTGGCTCAGATTGTCCAATATAGCCATAAGTTTCAAAGGGGCTGTCACTCAGAAGGAATGTCAGTGTCATCAGGAGCATCAGAGGTACTGAGAACCCACTGCTCTGTCTTAAGACAAAGCCCTTAGTGCACTCTGTGGGATCTTTTGTATATGCAAAACTACCATTGCCTAACTCACTTGCAGTAAGAGCTTTCTCCAACACTCTTAACGTGCCTCTGTGGTAGCTAGGTCACATTTCCTTTGGAGAGCTTCTATTTCTACCTCCATTTCTCATGTGCAAAATCTGCCTCCATTCCTGCCTTCTTTTTTGCAAAGACAGTTTGTACCCTGGTAGCCTTTACCTCTCTCTACAAACCATTTATAAGTTGTTCATCAAGTGAGGAACATCTTGAAGATTTGACAGCGCTGGTTTAGAGGAGCAACAGATTCCTGTGTTGTGCTCTCCTTATACTATACAGCCAGCTCTTCATGTGAATGATGAGTGATCTCAACTAGCATTGTCCCTGGCATCTCTGATACAGAGTGTCCAGGATAACACATCGGTGACTGGTACTCAGTTACATAACACTGCTGCAGCTGTTTGGTTGTCTCCTTTGCAATCAAACAGCAGTGTTACACCAATACATTGTCAAATATCACAGCTGTTGACAGAGTTGCAGGTAAGGGGTGAACGATCACACAATTTTTTCACAATTGCCAGTGGTAATTTTTTCTGATCTTTCTAATGTTCCTGAAATGTGTTTAAAAGAAGCTATGGCTTGTGAGTTATCGCCATTGGGTTATCATCTTTCCAGTAGTATTAAGGAAAAAAAATATGCCATGCTGATCGTATTGATCTGCTGTCTCTTCTTTCATTTAAGGAGTTTTTATTTAAGAGAGATAAGAAAGAAGGGAAATCAGAGGAAGATAGGCATAAGCCAGCTTCACGCAACTCTAATAATTGGTTACAATCTTTTTTTTTTTTTTTGCAAGCATAATTTGTGAGCAGCACCCAGATAAAAGTGTTGGTCTTTGCCAGCATTTAGACATTATTCTGGAAGCATATAAAACTTTTGGAGGATTGTCCTGGTTTCAGTACGATGAGTCGTCGTGGCTGAAATTGGCCGTACATCCTGGATTAAAGATGTTGGATTGTGGCTCAATCTTTTCTGCCTCAATGACCATCTATGACATTATCTGTGATGAAACTCGTAGGGTGGAGCCACGCACACACACGTTACTGCGCATGCGCAAATGGCCGGTGGCCATTTTGGAAATGGGAAAATTTAACATTTTTTGCCAATCAATGCCTAATGATGTTTGCTTACATGTGAGTGCAACCATACTTTAAATAAATGTTGTGATTATGGTTTTACACTATGTGGAGCGTTCTTTCTTTGCATGTTTTCCACTACGAGTCCAAGCCTTATCCTGAATGGTTTAGCTACCCTAATTATGGTCCATTGTTTGGAAGATCCTTATCTGCTGTTTTGGTGGTCTAGAGGAGAATTCGAATGACCGGCTTTCTGGATTGTTTAACAAAGCGTGATTGACCACTCTTAACAGGGAGTCATGCCTTTCTGGTAAGCCTTCTGTGGTAGTGGTTGGTGACATGACAACTGTCCTTGGTTTAATTTTGTTTCATCACAGCCTCTAGGACTTTTTTTTTTTAATTTTATTTTTGGATGGACTATTTTTTTTATACATTTTTTTCACTGCTTTATTATGATTATTTGTAACTTTTTTAAGCGCTGCACTTGTATGTATTTATTGCTTATTGCCTAGTATCAGGGTTTTTGTGTTCAGCTGCTATATATTTTACACCTCATTTTTTATTATTATCTATTGTGGTTCTTATTAGTGCAGGTTTATATATATATATTTATCCTTGTATCTAATGTATCTACTTACAAGAAAGGAATATCCTTCTCCTTCAATGACTCTCAATGTAAATGTCAGGGGTCATGTCGTTACCGCAATGAATGTGCATTTTGCATCATACATCAAAGTGTTTTTAAAAAAAAATGGCAGTTGCCAACCAACAGCAAACCAGGGATACTTTTTCAGAAAACACAAACGCCAGTGAATTTACAAAGTATGTACCTGACATTAGCTGCTATTTGAGGGTTTCAAGGATGTTTTTTTGCTCCCTCTTTTTAATGGTCTAGCATGCAACATTGTAAAAATCTTGAAATCAGTTCAGTTATTTTCTTAGGTAGTTAGAGAAAAAATCTTTAAAGAAATTCAGGAAGGCAGAGTTTCAGGCCCTTTCCTTCACTCTCCATTTTCTAATTTTAAGATTTCTCCTTTAGGTATGTGTCAAAAAAAGAGATTCATTTAGGCTAATTCATCATTTATCTTTTCCAAAAAGATTCTGTAAATGATCAGATAAATGATGAATTGGCTTCAGTACACTATTCCACGTTTGAAGATGCATTACTTACAATCATAATGGCTGGCCCTGGTTCTTTTTTAGCTAAGGCGGATATTCCGACCTCTCCCAATTAATTCACTTTCTTTCAATTCTTTAGGTTTTTATTTTGTTGATTGTATTTTCTTTGACAGGATTTTCCTTTTTGGAATGCAAATGGCTCTTGGAACAATATTTATTCATATGTCCTGATTTAAATATTCCTTTAGCAAAAGAAAAACCTGTTCTGCCCACTACTAGCTTAGTCTTGTTTAGGTATTCAGATAGATACTATTGTTATGGAGTTCAATTTGCCATTGGATAACTTGGAAAAGCTCACATCCAATATAGCCATTTTGTTCAGATGTAAAAAAGTAACTTTAAAGGAGATGCAAAGTTTGCTTGGGCTTTTAGCTTTAACTGCTTGGATTTTGCCTGTAGGTCATATATTTTCTAGGCATTTTATTTTGGCTATTGTGGGCCTAAAATCTCACATCAGGATGACTACAGATCCGAGAAAAGATCTGCTAGTAGGGTCTCAGTTTTTACATGATTTCAATGGAAAAGCTCTCTTGCAAGAAGATTTGTTTGCAGTGAGGATTTCTTTTTAAATATCAAAAATTGTGCAACGCTCCACTAAAAACAAACAATAAATGTAAATACAGTTGCAAGAAAAGTGTAAGGGACCGCCCGGCGGTACTACTAGCACTCCACTGAATAGGCGTCCCCAGCGCACGGAGTCTAAGTCCCAGGGTGCTTGTTCACCAGGGCCCCTGATGGTGGGGATGGACTTGGAGCTCCCTGAGACCAGGTCGTGACTACCGGGTGCGTCCGTCAGTGGTAGTAGTATGCGCAAGGGGCTCCCACGGGGAAGAGTCTGATGTGAGGAGGTCAGAAGACCCCACTGCACGGGATGGATGGATGGATGAGCAGGGTCAGACGGGCCGGGTTGGTAACAGAGAGGGCGGCAAGGTACAAGGCAGCGGGCATAGAATGGTCGGGTCACACGC
This sequence comes from Staurois parvus, assembly GCF_062004578.1. NCBI lineage: Eukaryota > Metazoa > Chordata > Amphibia > Anura > Ranidae > Staurois > Staurois parvus. The sequence continues at coordinate 4,137,857 of NW_028317807.1, read as the reverse complement.
CAAGTCAGCAACAGCAGGTCAAATCCAATAGGGGGCATTCAGGAGAGAGGTCAGGCAAAGCAAGGGTCAGAACAGGCGAAAACAGCAAGGTCAGGTTCAATCCGGGTCAATAACTTACAGGGTACAGGTTCACAGGATTCAGAATGCAGGAAAGACCAGAAGGCACTGAATGACAGCTCAGGGTCGTTTAAATATCCCGCCCTGCGCTGCCAGTGGTGCCCAGCGGGCGGCCGCGGCTTCTACTGCGCATGCGCGAACTCGAACGCCGCGGCCGGCCCGGAACCAGTGCTCGAGTCCCTGCGCCGGGCGGCATACTGCGCCTGCGCCGGGACCAACGCGGCGGGGATCGAGGGGATCCCTGACATTGCCCCCCCCCTACGGGCAACCTCCGGATGCCCATCCGATCTCTCCACCACGGGTGATCGCGAAAGAACCTCCGGACAAGTCTGGGTGCATGGACATTATGGGCTGGTTCCCAAGAATTGTCCTCAGGACCATAGCCCTTCCATTTGATAAGGAATTGGGTCTGGCCTCCCCTCCTTCGACACTTCAGGATTGTTTCAACCTCAAATTCTTCTTCTCCTTCGACCGTTACAGCTTCCGGGGGTCTAGATTCCCGGTCAGGGAAGGCATCTGGGACCACAGGCTTCAGAAGGGACACATGAAAGACCGGGTGGATCTTGAGCGTGTCAGGGAGGGCGAGTTCATAGGCTACTTCGTTAACCATCCGTTTAATGCAGAAGGGGCCTATAAATTTGGGTCCCAATTTCTTCGATGGGCAAAGCATCTTTAGATTGGACGTCGCCAGCCAAACCTTCTCCCCAGGCCGCAATACCAGATCTCCTCTCCGTTTCCTGTTGAATGCTTTCCTGTAGTCTTCCTGGGCCCGACTGATGGCCACTTGAAGCTTCTCATTGTTCGCAGCGAAGAACGTTACCACATCTCGTGTTGCTGGTACTGGGCATTCCGACACCAAATCCGGGAGGAAGACTGGGTGAAAGCCATAGTTGGCGAAGAACGAGGACTGCCCTGTTGCTGAGTGGCGGGCGTTGTTATACGCAAATTCCGCTAAAGGAAGAAGTGGCAGCCAGTCATCTTGAGTAAATGAGGTATAGCATCTCAAATATTGCTCTAAGGTCTGATTGGTCCTTTCGGTTTGACCGTTAGTTTGAGGGTGGAACGCAGAAGAGAGAGATAATTTGATGTCCAGGGCTTTGCACAGTGCTCTCCAGAATCTGGACGTGAACTGGACCCCTCGGTCCGAGACAATGTCTTCGGGGACCCCATGCAACCTGACTACCTCACGAATGAAGACTCGCGCGGTCTCGGCCGCCGAGGGGGTCTTCTTCAACGGGATGAAGTGGGCCATCTTGGACAAGCGGTCCACGACTACCAGGATTGCCGTGTGGTCTCGGGATGGCGGAAGCTCGACTATAAAGTCTAGTGAGATCTTTTGCCAAGGCCGTTCAGGAATAGGTAAGGGTCGCAGCAGACCCCAAACCTTGTTTCTTGAGGGCTTGTTCTTCTGGCAGGTGACACAGGACCTGACATAGCCCTTACAATCTTTAGCCATGTCTGGCCACCAGAATGAGCGTCGGAGAAGTTCCAGGGTCTTTTCTGGGCCAAAGTGCCCCGCCATTGGGTGGTCGTGGCAATGCCCCAAGACCAGGGTTCGAGCTTCTTCCGGCACCACAATTCGATCTTCCCTCCATAGGAGTCCCCCCTTGTTCTGGAGTGGCCCTCCGCCTGGGGTAGAGAAGTTTGTGGACGCCTCCATTAGCCTGGAACGAAGGTCCGACTGAAGGACCAAGAAGTTACCCGAGGATAGGATGGTGTCAGGTACTGGGGTCTCCTTGGCGTCTTCGTACATCCGTGATAACGCATCCGGCTTAGTGTTCTTTGATCCCGGCCGGTACGTAATATGGAAGTTGAATCTTGAAAAGAATAGTGCCCATCTCGCCTGTCGCGGGCGTAGACGCTTGGCAGTTCTCAGATACTCTAAGTTCTTATGGTCAGTAAATATTAAGATGGGGTGCACCGCACCTTCCAGCAGGTACCTCCATTCCTCTAACGCCGTTTTGATCGCTAGTAGCTCACGGTCACCGATATCATAGTTCCTCTCCGCTGGGGTCAGTTTCCGTGAGAAGAACGCTACCGGGTGGAGCAGTTCCTTGGTGCCTTTTCGTTGGGAGAGGATGGAGCCTACCGCATTCTCCGATGCATCTACCTCCAAGATGTAGGGCAGAGCGGCGTCTGGGTGACCCAAAATGGGTGCCGAAGTGAACAGCTTCTTTAAGGCATCGAAAGCTTCCTGCGCTTCTGGTGTCCATCTGAATCGGGTCCCCAGCTTGGTTAGCTGAGTAATGGGGGAGACCAGACCCGAGAAGTTCTTGATGAACTTCCGGTAAAAATTTGCAAAGCCGATGAATCGCTGGACGCCTTTCCTGTCTGTGGGTTCAGGCCAATCCAGTATTGCAGCGACCTTCTGGGGATCCATCGCGACCCCCGCGGTGGAGATAATCAGGCCCAAGAAGGCAATGCTGGATTGTTCAAAACAACATTTTTCTGCCTTGGCGTACAACCCATGCTGCCGCAGCCGCCCCAATACTTTTGCTACATGTATTCTGTGTTCCCCCAGAGACGGGGAAAAAATCAGAATGTCGTCTAAATAAACGATCACAAAGACATCCAGAAAATCTCTAAAAATATAATTTACAAAATGTTGAAACGTGGCCGGAGCATTACACAACCCGAACGGCATGACCAGATATTCAAAATGACCGAAGCGGGTGCGGAAGGCCGTCTTCCACTCGTCCCCCTCCCTTATACGAATCAAGTTGTACGCCCCCCTCAGATCCAGCTTGGTAAAAACTACTGCTGACTTTAAACTTTGGAACAGTTCAGGTACTAACGGTAGTGGGTAACGGTTTTTTATCGTGACCCTGTTCAATTCCCTGTAATCGATACATGGCCTTAAGGTTTTGTCCTTCTTTTCAACAAAGAAGATTCCCGCCCCCGCCGGTGAAGTGGAGTGGCGGATGAACCCCTTCTGGAGGCTGTCCTCGATATATTCCTTTAGGGCCCCCAATTCGGGCTCTGAAAGGGGGAAGATTCGCCCAAAAGGAATTTCTGAGCCGGGTAACAGGTCAATGGGGCAGTCATAAGGGCGGTGGGGGGGTAGAGTATCAGCTCCCCGTTTGCTGAACACATCTAGAAACCCATGGTAGGCCGCAGGGATTACTTGTTTTAATTCAGCTTCCACCTCAGAGCACAGGAGGATTTGGGGGGTCCCTGGGCCCGAAGTGCGGCAGTATATCCGACAGTATGGGGAAGGGAACGTGATTACTCCGGTTTCCCAGTCAATCTGGGGGTTATGGGCCCGTAACCATGGGAGCCCCAGAATGACTGGGAAGAGGGGTGAAGCTATAGCATCCAGGCGGAGGAGTTCCTGGTGCTGGCCGGCAATGACAGTGGTGATGGAGGGGGTTTCCTGGTTCACTACCCCCGATTTTATTCGGGAACCGTCGGCCAAATAAATATTGAACCCCTTTTGTTTCAATTGAAGGGGAATACCCTGCTGGTGAGCAAAATTAATATCCACGAAGCAGCTGCATGCCCCAGAGTCAATTATGGCCGATACTTCCACGGTCCTTTCTGGAAGCTGAAAGGAAAGGGGCACCACTAAGTATTGGGATGGACCAACATTGCCAAGGGATAAGGAAGAAGAGGTGCACTTACTCAGTTTCTGCGGGCAGGAACGCGCCATATGACCAGCTTCTCCACAATAGAGGCACAGGTTCTGGGATCGTCTGCGCAGATGTTCCTCTGGGGATAGTTTAGGCCGTGCCAGGCCGAGCTGCATGGGTTCGGGGTTGTCTCCAGGTGGCCGGTTTTGGATGACTGGCCTAGGTGTTTGACTGGGACCCTGAAATGATCCCCAGGGATTTCCATGACCCTGGCCGGACCTCTCAAACCTGCGTTCCCGCAGTCTACGGTCAATTTTAATGGTCAGTGCTATTAGGTCCTCTAAAGTCTCAGGTACCTCCACCCGGGCGAGCTCGTCTTTCAGGCCGTCTGATAGGCCAACACGGAACTGATGCAGGAGTGCGAACTCGTTCCAGCGAGTATCCCCCATCCACCGCCTAAATTCAGATGCGTACTCCTCCGCCGCTCGGCGGCCTTGCCGGAGTGTGTACAGAGTAGCTTCAGCAGAAGCTGCCCGCTGCGGGTCATCATAAAGGATGGCCATAGCATCAAAAAAACTGTCAACCGAACCAAGGTGAGGGTCATTTTTTCCCCGTAATCGATGGGCCCAGTCTTGGGGTTCACCCTGCAGGAGGGATATGACGAACCCCACCTTCACGGATTCAGTCACGAAGGTTCGGGGTTGTAGCTCAAAATAGAGGAGGCAGGACTCGCGGAATGCTCTGAACCGTGTGCGGTCCCCGTGGAAACGTTCTGGTAAGGGTACTCGGGGGTCGGCCGCCGGGAGTGGTGCGAGTGCCCCAGACACCAGCACAGGGGCTGCTGGAGGTGTGGGGACCGCGGCCTGTGGGGCAGGAACGGATATAGTGCAGGCCTGGAATTGAGTTTCAATCTGCTGACATCTATCCTGCAGGGCCGATACGGCCTGTGTCAAATTAGATAGGTGCCTGCAGATCTCCTCCAGCGGCGAGGGACCTCCTCTAGACTCAGTCATGGCCTTCTGGTACTGTAAGGGACCGCCCGGCGGTACTACTAGCACTCCACTGAATAGGCGTCCCCAGCGCACGGAGTCTAAGTCCCAGGGTGCTTGTTCACCAGGGCCCCTGATGGTGGGGATGGACTTGGAGCTCCCTGAGACCAGGTCGTGACTACCGGGTGCGTCCGTCAGTGGTAGTAGTATGCGCAAGGGGCTCCCACGGGGAAGAGTCTGATGTGAGGAGGTCAGAAGACCCCACTGCACGGGATGGATGGATGGATGAGCAGGGTCAGACGGGCCGGGTTGGTAACAGAGAGGGCGGCAAGGTACAAGGCAGCGGGCATAGAATGGTCGGGTCACACGCCAAGTCAGCAACAGCAGGTCAAATCCAATAGGGGGCATTCAGGAGAGAGGTCAGGCAAAGCAAGGGTCAGAACAGGCGAAAACAGCAAGGTCAGGTTCAATCCGGGTCAATAACTTACAGGGTACAGGTTCACAGGATTCAGAATGCAGGAAAGACCAGAAGGCACTGAATGACAGCTCAGGGTCGTTTAAATATCCCGCCCTGCGCTGCCATTGGTGCCCAGCGGGCGGCCGCGGCTTCTACTGCGCATGCGCGAACTCGAACGCCGCGGCCGGCCCGGAACCAGTGCTCGAGTCCCTGCGCCGGGCGGCATACTGCGCCTGCGCCGGGACCAACGCGGCGGGGATCGAGGGGATCCCTGACAAAAAGTATGTGAACCCCTTGGGATTACGTGGAGTTTTGCATGAATTGGGCATAAAATGTGCTCTGAACATCATCTAAGTCACAACAATAGAAGAACACAGTCTGCTGAACATAATACTACACAAACATTAGATGTTGCCATGGTTTAATTGCACATAACATGTAAACATTCACAGTGCAGGGAGGAAAAAGTATGTGAACCTTTGGACTGAACTGGTTGACCCTCCTTTGGCAGCAATAACCTCAACCAAACGTTTCCTATAGTTGCAGATCAGACCTGCACAACGATATGGAGTAATTTTGGACCACTCCTCTTCACAAAACTGTTTCAGTGTAGCAATATTCTTGGGATGTCTGGTGTGAATCGCTCTCTTAAGGTCATGCCACAGCATTTCAATGGGGTTGGGGTCAGGACTCTGACTGGGCCACTCCAGAAGGCATATTCTGTGCTGTTGCAGCCATTGTTTTGTTGAATTACTTGTATGCTTTGGGTCATTGTCCCGTTGCATCACCCATCCTCTGCGGAGCTTCAGTTGGCGGACAGATGGTCGTACGTTTTCCTGCAAAATGTCTTGATAAACTCTGGAATTCATTTTCCCATCAATGACAACAATCCGCCCAGGCCCTGAGGCAGCAAAGCAGCCCCAAACCATGATGCTCCCTCCGCCATGTTTTACAGTGGGGATGAGGTTTTGATGTTGGTGTGCTGGGCCTTTTTTTCTCCACACATAGTGTTGTGTGTTCTTCCCAAACAACTCAATCTTGGTTTCATCTGTCCACAGTATATTTTGCCAGTAGTGCTGTGGAACATGCAGGTGCTCTTTTGCAAACTTCAAACGTGCCACAATATTCTTTTTGGACAGCAATGGCTTCCTCCGTGGTGTCCTCCCATGTACTCTATTCTTGTTTAATGTTTTCCTTATTGTAGATGTGTCAACAAAAATGTTAGCATGTGCCAGAGATTTCTGTAGGTCTTTAGCTGACACTCTGGGATTCTTCTTTACCTCATGCAGCATTCTCTGCTGTGCTCTTGCAGTCATTTTTACAGGACGACCATGCCTAGGGAGAGTAGCAACAGTGCTAAACTTTCTAGATTTGTAGACAGTTTGTCTTCTCATGGACACATGAACATCAAGGCTTTTGGAGATACTTTTGTAAGCCTTTCCAGCTTCATGCAAGTCAACAATTCTTGATCGTAGATCTTCTGAGAGCTCTTTTCTGCGAGGCATGGTTCACATCAGACAGTGCTTCTTGAAACCAGTAAACCCAAAACAGGTGTGTGTTTTTTAAGGGCAGGACAGCTGTCAGCAACACATCCAATATCATCACACTGATTGGAGTCAAGGTTGGCTCACTCCTGGCTCCAATTAGCTCTGGGAGAAGTCATTAAGCTAGGGCCTCTCATACTTTTTCCTCCCTGCACTGTGAATGTTTACATGTTATGTGCAATTAAACCATGGTAACATCTAACGTTTGTGTATTATTATGTTCAGCAGACTGTGTTCTTCTATTGTTGTGACTTAGATGACGTTCAGAGCACATTTTATGCCCAATTCATGCAAAACTCCATGTAATCCAGGGGGGTTCACATACTTTTTCTTGCAATTGTATGTTTTCCAAAATCATCCAAATCTTCCAAAAATTAACCCAATGTCCATATCACCTTTGTGATTCTCTGCTATTTCAAACGGATCATCTATTTCTCAATTCACCTCTGGTGTGTTAGCAAACCAAACACTTGTGCACCTTCACCAGTTGTGCTCTCACTGTGTGTGTGTGTGTGTGTGTGTGTATATATATATATATGTATATATGTAAAACCAAACCATTAAGTGGGGTCATACAGAGCTTGTGTCCCTTGTATGGACTGAATATAGATGGGATTGTTATCCTAAAGGATCTGGATTCCCTTCAATTGTCTAGTGGTCCTCCTCCATCGATTCAAATGCCATAAGAAATAAAACATAGCGCTTTATCCAGTAAAACATACCAAAAAAAAAAATACGTTGTGCTCCAACACCTGACTTGATCTCTAACCTGTCAGGGAGCAGAACTGTCATAGGCAAAAACTACAACCTGCACATAGATCCATAAATACACAGCCACAAGATCTGGATCATGGCCCTCTCTTCACTGCTACCTCCACTTCCTGCTCTCTCTGGGCTCCGACAACCCAGAATGTATTTCAGCCACGTAAAATGACAGAGCGGGGTCAGCACATGTTGAAGCACACAGTGCGCAGAAGTCGCCAACTGTCTGCAGAGTCAATAGCTAAAGACCTCCAAACTTTTTGTGGCCTTCAGATTAGCACAACAGTGCATAGAGAGCTTCATGGAATGGCTTTCCATGGCCGAGCAGCTGCATCCAAGTCTTGCATCACCAAGTGCAATGCAAAGCATTGGATGCAGTGGTGTAAAGCATTCCGCCACTGGACTCTAGAGCTGTGGAGACGTGTTCTCTGGAGTGACGAATCATGCTTCTCTGTCTGGCAAATCGATGGACATGTCTTGGTATGGCAGTTGCCAGGAGAAGGTTACTTGCCTAACTGCATTGTGCCAAGTGTAAAGTTTGATGGAGGGGGGATTATGGTGTGGGGTTGTTTTTCAGGGGTTGGGCATGGCCCCTTTGTTCCAGTGAAGGGAACTCTTAAGGCATCAGCATACCAGGACATTTTGAACAATTTCATGCTCCCAACTTTGTGGGAACAGTTTGGGGATGGCCTCTTCCTGTTCCAACATGACTGTGCATCAGTGCACAAAGCAAGGTCCATAAAGACATGTATGAGCAAGTTTGGGGTGGAGGAACTTGACTGGTCCTAACCTCAATGCAATAGAACACCTTTAACCTCCCTGGCGGTATTCCCGAGTGTAGCTCGGGGTAAAGTTTCAGTACCACAAGCGGTAACCCCGATCCCTTGATCACTTACCTTGTCCTGCGCTTCCGCGATGTCCCTCCTGCAGTGTCCCCGGCAATGTAATCCGGCGGATTCCGGCATCTGTCTTCTGGGTTCTGTCCCCTGCGAGCGTCGGGACGTATGGGGGACGGAACTGGCGGGAAATTTGAAAATGACAAAAAAGTGACATTCACTAAAATCACTAAAATCACATAGTAAAACATTACTGTATCAAACCATTTCACATACATTTTGTCCCTAGTGCTTTGTCCTGTGCTCTGCCTGCAGTTTTACTGTTCTTCCTGCCTGGAAACTGAGAAATGTTCATGGCGTCCAAAAAGCGTCCCTTCAGGTCAAAAGCAGTTTTAGACCAGCTAGAATACAGCGCTAGTAAATCAGAACGACTTGCAGAATTGAGTGAGGATTCGTGGGGAAATTCGTCATCAGACACTGAAAACAATTTTGCGACTTTGCTCAATGATGTACGAACTTGGTGCTATATTTCAAATTTCAGTGTTTTTGGTTTGATTATATTATTGAATTAAATGTATTATTATATTATTTTTTATGATTATTTATTAAATTATATTTCATGATTTCGTGTTTCAAGTTTTATTCTACCCGGGATGTATATTAGACTCTTGTTCGGACAGATTTCAGCGAGTTATTCCTAAAAATTACAGGCCTACAATAAAAAAAATACATATTTCCATGCAAAAAAATTTACCCCTTTGAGCACAGAAATATGGACATAATCAGACCGCTAGAGAGGTTAAGATAAATTAAAGCGGAGACTGCAAGCCAGGCTCTCTCGTCCGACATTGGTTCCTGACCTCACAAATGTGCTTCTGGAAGAATGGTCAAACATTCCCATAGATACACTCCTAAACCTTGTGGACAGCCTTCCTAGAAGAGTTGAAGCTGTCATAGCTGCAAAGAGTGGGACAACTCAATATTGAACCCTACAGACTAAGTTTGGGATGCCATTAAAGTTTGTGTGTGTAAAGATAGGCAGGCCAATACTTTTGGCAATATAGTTTATTTAATTATACCAATAATAAAGATGTAGTGGCCAATTAAGCTCCACTGTTGGTGTATTTACACATTGCGGTCTACCTTCCCATGGAGTCCTCCCAAGCACCTAGCATGGACTTCATACATGCTCTATATTAATTCTTCCTTTTCCATACCTGTGCCCTCTGATGCTGATCTGCCCTCGTTGCCATGGGAGAGTGTGCCAACAACTCCTCCCTCATTGCTAGAGGACATTCCACTTATCACACGTGCACACTTCATGACAGGCTGCTTGTGAAACCCTCATTACCCTTGATAACCACTTGAGCCTTCTTACCTCAAAGTGTTTTACTGACTCACGCTATAGACAAAGTGCAGAATGTGTCGGTTACTTGTATCTCACCTCTTGAAATTTTGCCTGGTGTGAAGTTACTAAAGCTTTACTGAAAGCTCTGAATGTTACAACTTCAAAGTGCACAGTCTTTCCCTAAGGTCCTTAGTCCCTAACTCAGGCCCAGCATACCTGTACATAAGAGTCCAACATGATGACCCCAGTTCTGGAGATCTGCCATGTATGGACTGCAAGTCCCAGCAATCCCCCTACATAGTGGATGTGACAGCAGGCAAGCATGCTCTCCGAGGTGGAACTGCTCCCCCTTCTATTGTCTTTAGCTGGAGATTACATGCTGTGGTTTGTCTGTGTCTTCTTGCTCAAGCAAGGGAGAATGTCAAGAGCACACCGAAGATCACCAGTATGGGTCCAAAGGTTTTAATGAATGATCAGATAGTTACAGCAAGGCAATGTTTCAGAGTCTTGCAGGACCCTCTCATCAGGCGTGTGACCTGTCACTTGCCTGATGAAGGGGTCCTACGAAACTCCAAGTCACCAGCTGCATAAGCAACCTCCACGGGCAGCTTATCTCTTCTAATAAGACATGGAAGTTTAATCCAGCACAATTTTACTTTTTAAAGTGTAGTACATGGGATGTTCACTGGTCATTTAAAGAGACAATCTTCTCAAGCTTACTGAATGTCTGCTATAAAAGGCTAGTTCACTGATGGAACATGGAGAAGGGGGAGTGTCTAAAGATCCAAACCTAACCAGCCTCAATTAGAGATGGGAAGGCCTGGAAAATAAAGTTTGTCCCCCCCATTTTTTTCTTTCCAAAGCCATTTAGAAAAAAAAAAGAAAAAAGTGTGGCATATGTTTTTACAAGGATGAGCGAATCGAACTCGGCGAAGTGGAATTCGTTTCGAATATTAGGAAAATTTCGATTCGCGACGAATCCGAAAATTAGCAGACTTCGGATGCGCGAATCGAAATTTCTCCTAAAATGGCGGCGACATGTGCGGCGACGGAGCGGGGATGTCTGGGAAGGCGCGCAGACAAGGCGCGCTGACCCATAATGCATTAATTTATGACATGTGATCGCATTAGCCAATCAGCAGCCAGCCAGCCAGCACTGTGTAATGGTCGAGCTATAAATGGCGGCCATTTTAGAATTCTCCATTTGCCTCCAGTCATTCAAGAGGGGCAGACCTGGCTGTATTGAGGGAGAGAGTAAGGGACACAGAAACGTTACTTAGGGCCAGAGAAACGTTACTTAGGGCCAGAGAAACGTTACTTAGGGACACAGAAACGTTACTTAGGGCCAGAGAAACGTTACTTAGGGCCAGAGAAACGTTACTTAGGGCCACAGAATCGTTACTTAGGGCCACAGAATCGTTACTTAGGGACACAGAAACGTTACTTAGGGACACAGAAACGTTACTTAGGGCCACAGAAACGTTACTTAGGGCCACAGAATCGTTACTTAGGGCCACAGAAACGTTACTTAGGGCCACAGAATCGTTACTTAGGGCCACAGAATCGTTACTTAGGGCCACAGAAACGTTACTTAGGGCCACAGAAACGTTACTTAGGGCCACAGAATCGTTACTTAGGGCCACAGAATCGTTACTTAGGGCCACAGAAACGTTACTTAGGGCCACAGAATCGTTACTTAGGGCCACAGTAACGTTACTTAGGGCCACAGAAACGTTACTTAGGGCCACAGAATCGTTACTTAGGGCCACAGAAACGTTACTTAGGGACACAGAATCGTTACTTAGGGACACAGAACCGTTACTTAGGGCCACAGAAACGTTACTTAGGGACACAGAATTGTTACTCAGGGACACATAATTGTTACTCAGGGACAGACACAGAATTGTTACTGAGGGACACAGAATTGTTACTGAGGGACACAGAATTGTTACTCAGGGACACAGAATTGTTACTCAGGGACAGACACAGAATTGTTACTGAGGGACACAGAATTGTTACTGAGGGACACAGAATTGTTACTCAGGGACAGACACAGAATTGTTTCTGAGGGACACAGAATTGTTACTCAGGGACACAGAATTGTTACTGAGGGACACAGAATTGTTACTGAGGGACACAGAATTGTTACTCAGGGACAGACACAGAATTGTTACTGATGGACACAGAATTGTTACTCAGGGACACAGAATTGTTACTCAGGGACACAGAATTGTTACTCAGGGACAGACACAGAATTGATACTCAGGGACACAGAATTGTTACTGAGGGACACAGAATTGTTACTGAGGGACACAGAATTGTTACTGGGGGACACAGAATTGTTACTCAGGGACAGACACAGAATTGTTACTGAGGGACACAGAATTGTTACTGAGGGACACAGAATTGTTACTGAGGGACACAGAATTGTTACTCAGGGACACAGAATTGTTACTCAGGGACAGACACAGAATTGTTACTCAGGGACAGACATAGAATTGTTACTGAGGGACACAGAATTGTTACTGAGGGACACAGAATTGTTACTCCGGGACACAGAATTGTTACTCAGGGACACAGAATTGTTACTCAGGGACAGACACAGAATTGTTACTCAGGGACAGACACAGAATTGTTACTGAGGGACACAGAATTGTTACTGAGGGACACAGAATTGTTACTCAGGGACAGACACAGAATTGTTACTGAGGGACACAGAATTGTTACTGAGGGACACAGAATTGTTACTCAGGGACACAGAATTGTTACTCAGGGACACAGAATTGTTACTCAGGGACAGACACAGAATTGTTACTGAGGGACACAGAATTGTTACTGAGGGACACAGAATTGTTACTCAGGGACACAGAATTGTTACTGAGGGACACAGAATTGTTACTCAGGGACACAGAATTGTTACTCAGGGACAGACACAGAATTGTTACTGAGGGACACAGAATTGTTACTCAGGGACACAGAGTTGTTACTGAGGGACACAGAATTGTTACTCAGGGACACAGAATTGTTACTCAGGGACACAGAATTGTTACTCAGGGACACAGAATTGTTACTCAGGGACAGACACAGAATTGTTACTGAGGGACACAGAATTGTTACTGAGGGACACAGAATTGTTACTCAGGGACAGACACAGAATTGTTACTCAGGGACAGACACAGAATTGTTACTGAGGGACACAGAATTGTTACTGAGGGACACAGAATTGTTACTCAGGGACACAGAATTGTTACTCAGGGACAGACACAGAATTGTTGCTCAGGGACAGACACAGAATTGTTACTGAGGGACACAGAATTGTTACTCAGGGACACAGAATTGTTACTCAGGGACAGACACAGAATTGTTACTCAGGGACAGACACAGAATTGTTACTGAGTGACACAGAATTGTTACTGAGGGACACAGAATTGTTACTCAGGGACAGACACAGAATTGTTACTGAGGGACACAGAATTGTTACTGAGGGACACAGAATTGTTACTCAGGGAAACAGAATTGTTACTCAGGGACAGACACAGAATTGTTACTGAGGGACACAGAATTGTTACTGAGGGACACAGAATTGTTACTCAGGGACACAGAATTGTTACTCAGGGACAGACACAGAATTGTTACTGAGGGACACAGAATTGTTACTCAGGGACAGACACAGAATTGTTGCTCAGGGACAGACACAGAATTGTTACTGAGGGACACAGAATTGTTACTCAGGGACACAGAATTGTTACTCAGGGACAGACACAGAATTGTTACTCAGGGACAGACACAGAATTGTTACTGAGGGACACAGAATTGTTACTGAGGGACACAGAATTGTTACTCAGGGACAGACACAGAATTGTTACTGAGGGACACAGAATTGTTACTGAGGGACACAGAATTGTTACTCAGGGACACAGAATTGTTACTCAGGGACAGACACAGAATTGTTACTGAGGGACACAGAATTGTTACTGAGGGACACAGAATTGTTACTCAGGGACACAGAATTGTTACTCAGGGACACAGAATTGTTACTCAGGGACAGACACAGAATTGTTACTGAGGGACACAGAATTGTTACTGAGGGACACAGAATTGTTACTCAGGGACAGACACAGAATTGTTTCTCAGGGACACAGAATTGTTACTCAGGGACACAGAATTGTTACTGAGGGACACAGAATTGTTACTCAGGGACACAGAATTGTTACTCAGGGACAGACACAGAATTGTTACTGAGGGACACAGAATTGTTACTCAGGGACACAGAGTTGTTACTGAGGGACACAGAATTGTTACTCAGGGACACAGAATTGTTACTCAGGGACACAGAATTGTTACTGAGGGACACAGAATTGTTACTGAGGGACACAGAATTGTTACTCAGGGACAGACACAGAATTGTTACTGAGGGACACAGAATTGTTAATGAGGGACACAGAATTGTTACTGAGGGACACAGAATTGTTACTGAGGGACACAGAATTGTTACTCAGGGACAGACACAGAATTGTTGCTCAGGGACAGACACAGAATTGTGACTGAGGGACACAGAATTGTTACTGAGGGACACAGAATTGTTACTCAGGGACACAGAATTGTTACTCAGGGACAGACACAGAATTGTTACTGAGGGACACAGAATTATTACTGAACGACACAGAATTGTTACTCAGGGACAGACACAGAATTGTTACTGAGGGACACAGAATTGTTACTGAGGGACACAGAATTGTTACTGAGGGACACAGAATTGTTACTCAGGGACAGACACAGAATTGTTACTCAGGGACAGACACAGAATTGTTACTGAGGGACACAGAATTGTTACTCAGGGACAGACACAGAATTGTTACTGAGGGACACAGAATTGTTACTGAGGGACACAGAATTGTTACTGAGGGATACAGAATTGTTACTCAGGGACAGACACAGAATTGTTACTGAGGGACACAGAATTGTTACTGAGGGACACAGAATTGTTACTCAGGGACAGACACAGAATTGTTACTGAGGGACACATAATTGTTACTGAGGGACACAGAATTGTTACTGAGGGACACAGAATTGTTACTGAGGGACACAGAAGTGTTACTGAGGGACACAGAATTGTTACTCAGGGACACAGAATTGTTACTCAGGGACACAGAATTGTTACTCAGGGACACAGAATTGTTAATCAGGGACACAGAATTGTTAATCAGGGACAGACACAGAATTGTTACTGAGGGACACAGAATTGTTACTCAGGGACAGACACAGAATTGTTACTGAGGGACACAGAATTGTTACTCAGGGACACAGAATTGTCACTCAGGGACACAGAATTGTTACTCAGGGACAGACACAGAATTGTTACTGAGGGACACAGAATTGTTACTGAGGGACACAGAATTGTTACTCAGGGACAGACACAGAATTGTTTCTGAGGGACACAGAATTGTTACTGAGGGACACAGAATTGTTACTGAGGGACACAGAATTGTTACTCAGGGACACAGAATTGTTACTCAGGGACAGACACAGAATTGTTACTGAGGGACACAGAATTGTTACTCAGGGACACAGAATTGTTACTCAGGGACACAGAATTGTTACTCAGGGACACAGAATTGTTACTCAGGGACAGACACAGAATTGTTACTCAGGGACACAGATTTGTTACTGAGGGACACAGAATTGTTACTCAGGGACAGACACAGAATTGTTACTCAGGGACAAACACAGAATTGTTACTGAGGGACACAGAATTGTTACTGAGGGACACAGAATTGTTACTCAGGGACACAGAATTGTTACTCAGGGACAGACACATAATTGTTACTGAGGGACACAGAATTGTTACTGAGGGACACAGAATTGTTACTCAGGGACAGACACAGAATTGTTACTGAGGGACACAGAATTGTTACTGAGGGACACAGAATTGTTACTGAGGGACACAGAATTGTTACTCAGGGACAGACACAGAATTGTTACTCAGGGACAGACACAGAATTGTTAATGAGGGACACAGAATTGTTACTGAGGGACACAGAATTGTTACTGAGGGACACAGAATTGTTACTGAGGGACACAGAATTATTACTGAACGACACAGAATTGTTACTCAGGGACAGACACAGAATTGTTACTGAGGGACACAGAATTGTTACTGAGGGACACAGAATTGTTACTCAGGGACACAGAATTGTTACTCAGGGACAGACACAGAATTGTTGCTCAGGGACAGACACAGAATTGTTACTGAGGGACACAGAATTGTTACTCAGGGACACAGAATTGTTACTCAGGGACAGACACAGAATTGTTACTCAGGGACAGACACAGAATTGTTACTGAGGGACACAGAATTGTTACTGAGGGACACAGAATTGTTACTCAGGGACAGACACAGAATTGTTACTGAGGGACACAGAATTGTTACTGAGGGACACAGAATTGTTACACAGGGACACAGAATTGTTACTCAGGGACACAGAATTGTTACTCAGGGACAGACACAGAATTGTTTCTCAGGGACACAGAATTGTTACTCAGGGACACAGAATTGTTACTCAGGGACACAGAATTGTTACTCAGGGACACAGAATTGTTACTCAGGGACAGACACAGAATTGTTACTGAGGGACACAGAATTGTTACTGAGGGACACAGAATTGTTACTCAGGGACAGACACAGAATTGTTTCTCAGGGACACAGAATTGTTACTCAGGGACACAGAATTGTTACTGAGGGACACAGAATTGTTACTCAGGGACACAGAATTGTTACTCAGGGACAGACACAGAATTGTTACTGAGGGACACAGAATTGTTACTCAGGGACACAGAGTTGTTACTGAGGGACACAGAATTGTTATTCAGGGACACAGAATTGTTACTCAGGGACACAGAATTGTTACTGAGGGACACAGAATTGTTACTGAGGGACACAGAATTGTTACTGAGGGACACAGAATTGTTACTCAGGGACAGACACAGAATTGTTACTGAGGGACACAGAATTGTTACTGAGGGACACAGAATTGTTACTGAGGGACACAGAATTGTTACTGAGGGACACAGAATTGTTTCTCAGGGACAGACACAGAATTGTTACTCAGGGACAGACACAGAATTGTTACTGAGGGACACAGAATTGTTACTGAAGGACACAGAATTGTTACTGAGGGACACAGAATTGTTACTGAGGGACACAGAATTGTTACTCAGGGACAGACACAGAATTGTTACTGAGGGACACAGAATTGTTACTGAGGGACACAGAATTGTTACTCAGGGACACAGAATTGTTACTCAGGGACACAGAATTGTTACTCAGGGACAGACACAGAATTGTTACTGAGGGACACAGAATTGTTACTCAGGGACACAGAATTGTTACTCAGGGACACAGAATTGTTACTCAGGGACACAGAATTGTTTCTCAGGGACAGACACAGAATTGTTACTGAGGGACACAGAATTGTTACTGAGGGACACAGAATTGTTACTCAGGGACAGACACAGAATTGTTTCTCAGGGACACAGAATTGTTACTCAGGGACACAGAATTGTTACTGAGGGACACAGAATTGTTACTCAGGGACACAGAATTGTTACTCAGGGACAGACACAGAATTGTTACTGAGGGACACAGAATTGTTACTCAGGGACACAGAGTTGTTACTGAGGGACACAGAATTGTTACTCAGGGACACAGAATTGTTACTCAGGGACACAGAATTGTTACTGAGGGACACAGAATTGTTACTGAGGGACACAGAATTGTTACTCAGGGACAGACACAGAATTGTTACTGAGGGACACAGAATTGTTACTGAGGGACACAGAATTGTTACTGAGGGACACAGAATTGTTACTCAGGGACACAGAATTGTTACTCAGGGACAGACACAGAATTGTTGCTCAGGGACAGACACAGAATTGTTACTGAGGGACACAGGATTGTTACTGAGGGACACAGAATTGTTACTCAGGGACACAGAATTGTTACTCAGGGACAGACACAGAATTGTTACTGAGGGACACAGAATTATTACTGAACGACACAGAATTGTTACTCAGGGACAGACACAGAATTGTTACTGAGGGACACAGAATTGTTACTGAGGGACACAGAATTGTTACTGAGGGACACAGAATTGTTACTCAGGGACAGACACAGAATTGTTACTCAGGGACAGACACAGAATTGTTACTGAGGGACACAGAATTGTTACTCAGGGACAGACACAGAATTGTTACTGAGGGACACAGAATTGTTACTGAGGGACACAGAATTGTTACTGAGGAATACAGAATTGTTACTCAGGGACAGACACAGAATTGTTACTGAGGGACACAGAATTGTTACTGAGGGATACAGAATTGTTACTCAGGGACAGACACAGAATTGTTACTGAGGGACACAGAATTGTTACTGAGGGACACAGAATTGTTACTGAGGGACAGACACAGAATTGTTACTGAGGGACACAGAATTGTTACTGAGGGACACAGAATTGTTACTGAGGGACACAGAATTGTTACTCAGGGACACAGAATTGTTACTCAGGGACAGACACAGAATTGTTACTGAGGGACACAGAATTGTTACTGAGGGACACAGAATTGTTACTGAGGGACACAGAATTGTTACTCAGGGACAGACACAGAATTGTTACTGAGGGACACAGAATTGTTACTGAGGGACACAGAATTGTTACTCAGGGAAAGACACAGAATTGTTACTGAGGGACACAGAATTGTTACTGAGGGACACAGAATTGTTACTGAGGGACACAGAAGTGTTACTGAGGGACACAGAATTGTTACTCAGGGACACAGAGTTGTTACTCAGGGACAGACACAGAATTGTTACTCAGGGACAGACACAGAATTGTTACTGAGGGACACAGAATTGTTACTGAGGGACACAGAATTGTTACTGAGGGACACAGAATTGTTACTCAGGGACAGACACAGAATTGTTACTCAGGGACAGACACAGAATTGTTACTGAGGGACACATAATTGTTACTGAGGGACACAGAATTGTTACTCAGGGACAGACACAGAATTGTTACTGAGGGACACAGAATTGTTACTGAGGGACACAGAATTGTTACTGAGGGATACAGAATTGTTACTCAGGGACAGACACAGAATTGTTACTGAGGGACACAAAATTGTTACTGAGGGACACAGAATTATTACTGAACGACACAGAATTGTTACTCAGGGACAGACACAGAATTGTTACTGAGGGACACAGAATTGTTACTGAGGGACACAGAATTGTTACTGAGGGACACAGAATTGTTACTCAGGGACAGACACAGAATTGTTACTCAGGGACAGACACAGAAATGTTACTGAGGGACACAGAATTGTTACTCAGGGACAGACACAGAATTGTTACTGAGGGACACAGAATTGTTACTGAGGGACACAGAATTGTTACTCAGGGACAGACACAGAATTGTTTCTCAGGGACACAGAATTGTTACTCAGGGACACAGAATTGTTACTGAGGGACACAGAATTGTTACTCAGGGACACAGAATTGTTACTCAGGGACAGACACAGAATTGTTACTGAGGGACACAGAATTGTTACTCAGGGACACAGAGTTGTTACTGAGGGACACAGAATTGTTACTCAGGGACACAGAATTGTTACTCAGGGACACAGAATTGTTACTGAGGGACACAGAATTGTTACTGAGGGACACAGAATTGTTACTGAGGGACACAGAATTGTTACTCAGGGACAGACACAGAATTGTTACTGAGGGACACAGAATTGTTACTGAGGGACACAGAATTGTTACTGAGGGACACAGAATTGTTACTCAGGGACACAGAATTGTTACTCAGGGACAGACACAGAATTGTTGCTCAGGGACAGACACAGAATTGTTACTGAGGGACACAGAATTGTTACTGAGGGACACAGAATTGTTACTCAGGGACACAGAATTGTTACTCAGGGACAGACACAGAATTGTTACTGAGGGACACAGAATTATTACTGAACGACACAGAATTGTTACTCAGGGACAGACACAGAATTGTTACTGAGGGACACAGAATTGTTACTGAGGGACACAGAATTGTTACTCAGGGACACAGAATTGTTACTCAGGGACAGACACAGAATTGTTACTCAGGGACAGACACAGAATTGTTACTGAGGGACACAGAATTGTTACTCAGGGACAGACACAGAATTGTTACTGAGGGACACAGAATTGTTACTGAGGGACACAGAATTGTTACTGAGGGATACAGAATTGTTACTCAGGGACAGACACAGAATTGTTACTGAGGGACACAGAATTGTTACTGAGGGACACAGAATTGTTACTCAGGGACAGACACAGAATTGTTACTGAGGGACACATAATTGTTACTGAGGGACACAGAATTGTTCCTGAGGGACACAGAATTGTTACTGAGGGACACAGAAGTGTTACTGAGGGACACAGAATTGTTACTCAGGGACACAGAATTGTTACTCAGGGACACAGAATTGTTACTCAGGGACACAGAATTGTTAATCAGGGACAGACACAAAATTGTTACTGAGGGACACAGAATTGTTACTCAGGGACAGACACAGAATTGTTACTGAGGGACACAGAATTGTTACTCAGGGACACAGAATTGTCACTCAGGGACACAGAATTGTTACTCAAGGACAGACACAGAATTGTTACTGAGGGACACAGAATTGTTACTGAGGGACACAGAATTGTTACTCAGGGACAGACACAGAATTGTTTCTGAGGGACACAGAATTGTTACTCAGGGACACAGAATTGTTACTGAGGGACACAGAATTGTTACTCAGGGACACAGAATTGTTACTCAGGGACAGACACAGAATTGTTACTGAGGGACACAGAATTGTTACTCAGGGACACAGAATTGTTACTCAGGGACACAGAATTGTTACTCAGGGACAGACACAGAATTGTTACTCAGGGACACAGAATTGTTACTGAGGGACACAAAATTGTTACTCAGGGACACAGAATTGTTACTCAGGGACAGACACAGAATTGTTACTCAGGGACAAACACAGAATTGTTACTGAGGGACACAGAATTGTTACTGAGGGACACAGAATTGTTACTGAGGGACACAGAATTGTTACTCAGGGACACAGAATTGTTACTCAGGGACAGACACAGAATTGTTACTGAGGGACACAGAATTGTTACTGAGGGACACAGAATTGTTACTCAGGGACAGACACAGAATTGTTACTGAGGGACACAGAATTGTTACTGAGGGACACAGAATTGTTACTGAGGGACACAGAATTGTTACTCAGGGACAGACACAGAATTGTTACTCAGGGACAGACACAGAATTGTTAATGAGGGACACAGAATTGTTACTGAGGGACACAGAATTGTTACTCAGGGACAGACACAGAATTGTTACTGAGGGACACAGAATTGTTACTGAGGGACACAGAATTGTTACTCAGGGACAGACACAGAATTGTTACTGAGGGACACAGAATTGTTACTGAGGGACACAGAATTGTTACTCAGGGAAAGACACAGAATTGTTACTGAGGGACACAGAATTGTTACTGAGGGACACAGAATTGTTACTGAGGGACACAGAAGTGTTACTGAGGGACACAGAATTGTTACTCAGGGACACAGAATTGTTACTCAGGGACAGACACAGAATTGTTACTCAGGGACAGACACAGAATTGTTACTGAGGGACACAGAATTGTTACTGAGGGACACAGAATTGTTACTCAGGGACACAGAATTGTTACTCAGGGACAGACACAGAATTGTTACTGAGGGACACAGAATTGTTACTCAGGGACACAGAATTGTTACTCAGGGACAGACACAGAATTGTTACTCAGGGACAGACACAGAATTGTTACTGAGGGACACAGAATTGTTACTGAGGGACACAGAATTGTTACTCAGGGAAAGACACAGAATTGTTACTGAGAGACACAGAATTGTTACTGAGGGACACAGAATTGTTACTCAGGGACACAGAATTGTTACTCAGGGACACAGAATTGTTACTCAGGGACAGACACAGAATTGTTACTGAGGGACACAGAATTGTTACTGAGGGACACAGAATTGTTACTCAGGGACACAGAATTGTTACTCAGGGACACAGAATTGTTACTCAGGGACAGACACAGAATTGTTACTGAGGGACACAGAATTGTTACTGAGGGACACAGAATTGTTACTCAGGGACAGACACAGAATTGTTTCTCAGGGACACAGAATTGTTACTCAGGGACACAGAATTGTTACTGAGGGACACATAATTGTTACTCAGGGACACAGAATTGTTACTCAGGGACAGACACAGAATTGTTACTGAGGGACACAGAATTGTTACTCAGGGACACAGAGTTGTTACTGAGGGACACAGAATTGTTACTCAGGGACACAGAATTGTTACTCAGGGACAGACACAGAATTGTTACTGAGGGACACAGAATTGTTACTCAGGGACAGACACAGAATTGTTACTGAGGGACACAGAATTGTTACTGAGGGACACAGAATTGTTACTGAGGGACACAGAATTGTTACTCAGGGACACAGAATTGTTACTCAGGGACAGACACAGAATTGTTGCTCAGGGACAGACACAGAATTGTTACTGAGGGACACAGAATTGTTACTGAGGGACACAGAATTGTTACTCAGGGACACAGAATTGTTACTCAGGGACAGACACAGAATTGTTACTGAGGGACACAGAATTATTACTGAACGACACAGAATTGTTACTCAGGGACAGACACAGAATTGTTACTGAGGGACACAGAATTGTTACTGAGGGACACAGAATTGTTACTGAGGGACACAGAATTGCTACTCAGGGACAGACACAGAATTGTTACTCAGGGACAGACACAGAATTGTTACTGAGGGACACAGAATTGTTACTCAGGGACAGACACAGAATTGTTACTGAGGGACACAGAATTGTTACTGAGGGACACAGAATTGTTACTGAGGGATACAGAATTGTTACTCAGGGACAGACACAGAATTGTTACTGAGGGACACAGAATTGTTACTGAGGGATACAGAATTGTTACTCAGGGACAGACACAGAATTGTTACTGAGGGACACAGAATTGTTACTGAGGGACACAGAATTATTACTGAACGACACAGAATTGTTACTCAGGGACAGACACAGAATTGTTACTGAGGGACACAGAATTGTTACTGAGGGACACAGAATTGTTACTCAGGGACACAGAATTGTTACTCAGGGACAGACACAGAATTGTTGCTCAGGGACAGACACAGAATTGTTACTGAGGGACACAGAATTGTTACTCAGGGACACAGAATTGTTACTCAGGGACAGACACAGAATTGTTACTCAGGGACAGACACAGAATTGTTACTGAGGGACACAGAATTGTTACTGAGGGACACAGAATTGTTACTCAGGGACAGACACAGAATTGTTACTGAGGGACACAGAATTGTTACACAGGGACACAGAATTGTTACTCAGGGACACAGAATTGTTACTCAGGGACAGACACAGAATTGTTTCTCAGGGACACAGAATTGTTACTCAGGGACACAGAATTGTTACTCAGGGACACAGAATTGTTACTCAGGGACACAGAATTGTTACTCAGGGACAGACACAGAATTGTTACTGAGGGACACAGAATTGTTACTGAGGGACACAGAATTGTTACTCAGGGACAGACACAGAATTGTTTCTCAGGGACACAGAATTGTTACTCAGGGACACAGAATTGTTACTGAGGGACACAGAATTGTTACTCAGGGACACAGAATTGTTACTCAGGGACAGACACAGAATTGTTACTGAGGGACACAGAATTGTTACTCAGGGACACAGAGTTGTTACTGAGGGACACAGAATTGTTATTCAGGGACACAGAATTGTTACTCAGGGACACAGAATTGTTACTGAGGGACACAGAATTGTTACTGAGGGACACAGAATTGTTACTGAGGGACACAGAATTGTTACTCAGGGACAGACACAGAATTGTTACTGAGGGACACAGAATTGTTACTGAGGGACACAGAATTGTTACTGAGGGACACAGAATTGTTACTGAGGGACACAGAATTGTTTCTCAGGGACAGACACAGAATTGTTACTCAGGGACAGACACAGAATTGTTACTGAGGGACACAGAATTGTTACTGAAGGACACAGAATTGTTACTGAGGGACACAGAATTGTTACTGAGGGACACAGAATTGTTACTCAGGGACAGACACAGAATTGTTACTGAGGGACACAGAATTGTTACTGAGGGACACAGAATTGTTACTCAGGGACACAGAATTGTTACTCAGGGACACAGAATTGTTACTCAGGGACAGACACAGAATTGTTACTGAGGGACACAGAATTGTTACTGATGGACACAGAATTGTTACTCAGGGACACAGAATTGTTACTCAGGGACACAGAATTGTTACTCAGGGACACAGAATTGTTACTCAGGGACAGACACAGAATTGTTACTGAGGGACACAGAATTGTTACTGAGGGACACAGAATTGTTACTCAGGGACAGACACAGAATTGTTTCTCAGGGACACAGAATTGTTACTCAGGGACACAGAATTGTTACTGAGGGACACATAATTGTTACTCAGGGACACAGAATTGTTACTCAGGGACAGACACAGAATTGTTACTGAGGGACACAGAATTGTTACTCAGGGACACAGAGTTGTTACTGAGGGACACAGAATTGTTACTCAGGGACACAGAATTGTTACTCAGGGACACAGAATTGTTACTGAGGGACACAGAATTGTTACTGAGGGACACAGAATTGTTACTGAGGGACACAGAATTGTTACTGAGGGACACAGAATTGTTACTCAGGGACAGACACAGAATTGTTACTGAGGGACACAGAATTGTTACTGAGGGACACAGAATTGTTACTGAGGGACACAGAATTGTTACTCAGGGACACAGAATTGTTACTCAGGGACAGACACAGAATTGTTGCTCAGGGACAGACACAGAATTGTTACTGAGGGACACAGGATTGTTACTGAGGGACACAGAATTGTTACTCAGGGACACAGAATTGTTACTCAGGGACAGACACAGAATTGTTACTGAGGGACACAGAATTATTACTGAACGACACAGAATTGTTACTCAGGGACAGACACAGAATTGTTACTGAGGGACACAGAATTGTTACTGAGGGACACAGAATTGTTACTGAGGGACACAGAATTGTTACTCAGGGACAGACACAGAATTGTTACTCAGGGACAGACACAGAATTGTTACTGAGGGACACAGAATTGTTACTCAGGGACAGACACAGAATTGTTACTGAGGGACACAGAATTGTTACTGAGGGACACAGAATTGTTACTGAGGAATACAGAATTGTTACTCAGGGACAGACACAGAATTGTTACTGAGGGACACAGAATTGTTACTGAGGGATACAGAATTGTTACTCAGGGACAGACACAGAATTGTTACTGAGGGACACAGAATTGTTACTGAGGGACACAGAATTGTTACTGAGGGACAGACACAGAATTGTTACTGAGGGACACAGAATTGTTACTGAGGGACACAGAATTGTTACTGAGGGACACAGAAGTGTTACTGAGGGACACAGAATTGTTACTCAGGGACACAGAATTGTTACTCAGGGACACAGAATTGTTACTCAGGGACAGACACAGAATTGTTACTGAGGGACACAGAATTGTTACTGAGGGACACAGAATTGTTACTGAGGGACACAGAATTGTTACTCAGGGACAGACACAGAATTGTTACTGAGGGACACAGAATTGTTACTGAGGGACACAGAATTGTTACTCAGGGAAAGACACAGAATTGTTACTGAGGGACACAGAATTGTTACTGAGGGACACAGAATTGTTACTGAGGGACACAGAAGTGTTACTGAGGGACACAGAATTGTTACTCAGGGACACAGAATTGTTACTCAGGGACAGACACAGAATTGTTACTCAGGGACAGACACAGAATTGTTACTGAGGGACACAGAATTGTTACTGAGGGACACAGAATTGTTACTGAGGGACACAGAATTGTTACTCAGGGACAGACACAGAATTGTTACTCAGGGACAGACACAGAATTGTTACTGAGGGACACATAATTGTTACTGAGGGACACAGAATTGTTACTCAGGGACAGACACAGAATTGTTACTGAGGGACACAGAATTGTTACTGAGGGACACAGAATTGTTACTGAGGGATACAGAATTGTTACTCAGGGACAGACACAGAATTGTTACTGAGGGACACAAAATTGTTACTGAGGGACACAGAATTATTACTGAACGACACAGAATTGTTACTCAGGGACAGACACAGAATTGTTACTGAGGGACACAGAATTGTTACTGAGGGACACAGAATTGTTACTGAGGGACACAGAATTGTTACTCAGGGACAGACACAGAATTGTTACTCAGGGACAGACACAGAAATGTTACTGAGGGACACAGAATTGTTACTCAGGGACAGACACAGAATTGTTACTGAGGGACACAGAATTGTTACTGAGGGACACAGAATTGTTACTCAGGGACAGACACAGAATTGTTACTGAGGGACACAGAATTGTTACTGAGGGACACAGAATTGTTACTGAGGGACACAGAATTGTTACTCAGGGACACAGAATTGTTACTCAGGGACAGACACAGAATTGTTGCTCAGGGACAGACACAGAATTGTTACTGAGGGACACAGGATTGTTACTGAGGGACACAGAATTGTTACTCAGGGACACAGAATTGTTACTCAGGGACAGACACAGAATTGTTACTGAGGGACACAGAATTATTACTGAACGACACAGAATTGTTACTCAGGGACAGACACAGAATTGTTACTGAGGGACACAGAATTGTTACTGAGGGACACAGAATTGTTACTGAGGGACACAGAATTGTTACTCAGGGACAGACACAGAATTGTTACTCAGGGACAGACACAGAATTGTTACTGAGGGACACAGAATTGTTACTCAGGGACAGACACAGAATTGTTACTGAGGGACACAGAATTGTTACTGAGGGACACAGAATTGTTACTGAGGAATACAGAAT
Source organism: Staurois parvus (assembly GCF_062004578.1). Lineage (NCBI taxonomy): Eukaryota > Metazoa > Chordata > Amphibia > Anura > Ranidae > Staurois > Staurois parvus. The sequence goes on along the minus strand of NW_028317807.1, from coordinate 4,111,090 downwards.
TGTTACTCAGGGACAGACACAGAATTGTTACTGAGGGACACAGAATTGTTACTGAGGGATACAGAATTGTTACTCAGGGACAGACACAGAATTGTTACTGAGGGACACAGAATTGTTACTGAGGGACACAGAATTGTTACTGAGGGACAGACACAGAATTGTTACTGAGGGACACAGAATTGTTACTGAGGGACACAGAATTGTTACTGAGGGACACAGAAGTGTTACTGAGGGACACAGAATTGTTACTCAGGGACACAGAATTGTTACTCAGGGACACAGAATTGTTACTCAGGGACAGACACAGAATTGTTACTGAGGGACACAGAATTGTTACTGAGGGACACAGAATTGTTACTGAGGGACACAGAATTGTTACTCAGGGACAGACACAGAATTGTTACTGAGGGACACAGAATTGTTACTGAGGGACACAGAATTGTTACTCAGGGAAAGACACAGAATTGTTACTGAGGGACACAGAATTGTTACTGAGGGACACAGAATTGTTACTGAGGGACACAGAAGTGTTACTGAGGGACACAGAATTGTTACTCAGGGACACAGAATTGTTACTCAGGGACAGACACAGAATTGTTACTCAGGGACAGACACAGAATTGTTACTGAGGGACACAGAATTGTTACTGAGGGACACAGAATTGTTACTGAGGGACACAGAATTGTTACTCAGGGACAGACATAGAATTGTTACTCAGGGACAGACACAGAATTGTTACTGAGGGACACATAATTGTTACTGAGGGACACAGAATTGTTACTCAGGGACAGACACAGAATTGTTACTGAGGGACACAGAATTGTTACTGAGGGACACAGAATTGTTACTGAGGGATACAGAATTGTTACTCAGGGACAGACACAGAATTGTTACTGAGGGACACATAATTGTTACTGAGGGACACAGAATTATTACTGAACGACACAGAATTGTTACTCAGGGACAGACACAGAATTGTTACTGAGGGACACAGAATTGTTACTGAGGGACACAGAATTGTTACTGAGGGACACAGAATTGTTACTCAGGGACAGACACAGAATTGTTACTCAGGGACAGACACAGAAATGTTACTGAGGGACACAGAATTCTTACTCAGGGACAGACACAGAATTGTTACTGAGGGACACAGAATTGTTACCGAGGGACACAGAATTGTTACTCAGGGACAGACACAGAATTGTTTCTCAGGGACACAGAATTGTTACTCAGGGACACAGAATTGTTACTGAGGGACACAGAATTGTTACTCAGGGACACAGAATTGTTACTCAGGGACAGACACAGAATTGTTACTGAGGGACACAGAATTGTTACTCAGGGACACAGAGTTGTTACTGAGGGACACAGAATTGTTACTCAGGGACACAGAATTGTTACTGAGGGACACAGAATTGTTACTGAGGGACACAGAATTGTTACTGAGGGACACAGAATTGTTACTCAGGGACAGACACAGAATTGTTACTGAGGGACACAGAATTGTTACTCAGGGACAGACACAGAATTGTTACTGAGGGACACAGAATTGTTACTGAGGGACACAGAATTGTTACTGAGGAATACAGAATTGTTACTCAGGGACAGACACAGAATTGTTACTGAGGGACACAGAATTGTTACTGAGGGATACAGAATTGTTACTCAGGGACAGACACAGAATTGTTACTGAGGGACACAGAATTGTTACTGAGGGACACAGAATTGTTACTGAGGGACAGACACAGAATTGTTACTGAGGGACACAGAATTGTTACTGAGGGACACAGAATTGTTACTGAGGGACACAGAAGTGTTACTGAGGGACACAGAATTGTTACTCAGGGACACAGAATTGTTACTCAGGGACACAGAATTGTTACTCAGGGACAGACACAGAATTGTTACTGAGGGACACAGAATTGTTACTGAGGGACACAGAATTGTTACTGAGGGACACAGAATTGTTACTCAGGGACAGACACAGAATTGTTACTGAGGGACACAGAATTGTTACTGAGGGACACAGAATTGTTACTCAGGGAAAGACACAGAATTGTTACTGAGGGACACAGAATTGTTACTGAGGGACACAGAATTGTTACTGAGGGACACAGAAGTGTTACTGAGGGACACAGAATTGTTACTCAGGGACACAGAATTGTTACTCAGGGACAGACACAGAATTGTTACTCAGGGACAGACACAGAATTGTTACTGAGGGACACAGAATTGTTACTGAGGGACACAGAATTGTTACTGAGGGACACAGAATTGTTACTCAGGGACAGACATAGAATTGTTACTCAGGGACAGACACAGAATTGTTACTGAGGGACACATAATTGTTACTGAGGGACACAGAATTGTTACTCAGGGACAGACACAGAATTGTTACTGAGGGACACAGAATTGTTACTGAGGGACACAGAATTGTTACTGAGGGATACAGAATTGTTACTCAGGGACAGACACAGAATTGTTACTGAGGGACACAAAATTGTTACTGAGGGACACAGAATTATTACTGAACGACACAGAATTGTTACTCAGGGACAGACACAGAATTGTTACTGAGGGACACAGAATTGTTACTGAGGGACACAGAATTGTTACTGAGGGACACAGAATTGTTACTCAGGGACAGACACAGAATTGTTACTCAGGGACAGACACAGAAATGTTACTGAGGGACACAGAATTGTTACTCAGGGACAGACACAGAATTGTTACTGAGGGACACAGAATTGTTACCGAGGGACACAGAATTGTTACTCAGGGACAGACACAGAATTGTTTCTCAGGGACACAGAATTGTTACTCAGGGACACAGAATTGTTACTGAGGGACACAGAATTGTTACTCAGGGACACAGAATTGTTACTCAGGGACAGACACAGAATTGTTACTGAGGGACACAGAATTGTTACTCAGGGACACAGAGTTGTTACTGAGGGACACAGAATTGTTACTCAGGGACACAGAATTGTTACTGAGGGACACAGAATTGTTACTGAGGGACACAGAATTGTTACTGAGGGACACAGAATTGTTACTCAGGGACAGACACAGAATTGTTACTGAGGGACACAGAATTGTTACTGAGGGACACAGAATTGTTACTCAGGGACACAGAATTGTTACTCAGGGACAGACACAGAATTGTTGCTCAGGGACAGACACAGAATTGTTACTGAGGGACACAGAATTGTTACTGAGGGACACAGAATTGTTACTCAGGGACACAGAATTGTTACTCAGGGACAGACACAGAATTGTTACTGAGGGACACAGAATTATTACTGAACGACACAGAATTGTTACTCAGGGACAGACACAGAATTGTTACTGAGGGACACAGAATTGTTACTGAGGGACACAGAATTGTTACTCAGGGACACAGAATTGTTACTCAGGGACAGACACAGAATTGTTACTCAGGGACAGACACAGAATTGTTACTGAGGGACACAGAATTGTTACTCAGGGACAGACACAGAATTGTTACTGAGGGACACAGAATTGTTACTGAGGGACACAGAATTGTTACTGAGGGATACAGAATTGTTACTCAGGGACAGACACAGAATTGTTACTGAGGGACACAGAATTGTTACTGAGGGACACAGAATTGTTACTCAGGGACAGACACAGAATTGTTACTGAGGGACACATAATTGTTACTGAGGGACACAGAATTGTTCCTGAGGGACACAGAATTGTTACTGAGGGACACAGAAGTGTTACTGAGGGACACAGAATTGTTACTCAGGGACACAGAATTGTTACTCAGGGACACAGAATTGTTACTCAGGGACACAGAATTGTTAATCAGGGACAGACACAAAATTGTTACTGAGGGACACAGAATTGTTACTCAGGGACAGACACAGAATTGTTACTGAGGGACACAGAATTGTTACTCAGGGACACAGAATTGTCACTCAGGGACACAGAATTGTTACTCAAGGACAGACACAGAATTGTTACTGAGGGACACAGAATTGTTACTGAGGGACACAGAATTGTTACTCAGGGACAGACACAGAATTGTTTCTGAGGGACACAGAATTGTTACTCAGGGACACAGAATTGTTACTGAGGGACACAGAATTGTTACTCAGGGACACAGAATTGTTACTCAGGGACAGACACAGAATTGTTACTGAGGGACACAGAATTGTTACTCAGGGACACAGAATTGTTACTCAGGGACACAGAATTGTTACTCAGGGACAGACACAGAATTGTTACTCAGGGACACAGAATTGTTACTGAGGGACACAGAATTGTTACTGAGGGACACAGAATTGTTACTGAGGGACACAGAATTGTTACTGAGGGACACAGAATTGTTACTCAGGGACAGACACAGAATTGTTACTCAGGGACAGACACAGAATTGTTACTGAGGGACACATAATTGTTACTGAGGGACACAGAATTGTTACTCAGGGACAGACACAGAATTGTTACTGAGGGACACAGAATTGTTACTGAGGGACACAGAATTGTTACTGAGGGATACAGAATTGTTACTCAGGGACAGACACAGAATTGTTACTGAGGGACACAAAATTGTTACTGAGGGACACAGAATTATTACTGAACGACACAGAATTGTTACTCAGGGACAGACACAGAATTGTTACTGAGGGACACAGAATTGTTACTGAGGGACACAGAATTGTTACTGAGGGACACAGAATTGTTACTCAGGGACAGACACAGAATTGTTACTCAGGGACAGACACAGAAATGTTACTGAGGGACACAGAATTGTTACTCAGGGACAGACAAAGAATTGTTACTGAGGGACACAGAATTGTTACTGAGGGACACAGAATTGTTACTCAGGGACAGACACAGAATTGTTACTGAGGGACACAGAATTGTTACTGAGGGACACAGAATTGTTACTGAGGGACACAGAATTGTTACTCAGGGACACAGAATTGTTACTCAGGGACAGACACAGAATTGTTGCTCAGGGACAGACACAGAATTGTTACTGAGGGACACAGGATTGTTACTGAGGGACACAGAATTGTTACTCAGGGACACAGAATTGTTACTCAGGGACAGACACAGAATTGTTACTGAGGGACACAGAATTATTACTGAACGACACAGAATTGTTACTCAGGGACAGACACAGAATTGTTACTGAGGGACACAGAATTGTTACTGAGGGACACAGAATTGTTACTGAGGGACACAGAATTGTTACTCAGGGACAGACACAGAATTGTTACTCAGGGACAGACACAGAATTGTTACTGAGGGACACAGAATTGTTACTCAGGGACAGACACAGAATTGTTACTGAGGGACACAGAATTGTTACTGAGGGACACAGAATTGTTACTGAGGAATACAGAATTGTTACTCAGGGACAGACACAGAATTGTTACTGAGGGACACAGAATTGTTACTGAGGGATACAGAATTGTTACTCAGGGACAGACACAGAATTGTTACTGAGGGACACAGAATTGTTACTGAGGGACACAGAATTGTTACTGAGGGACAGACACAGAATTGTTACTGAGGGACACAGAATTGTTACTGAGGGACACAGAATTGTTACTGAGGGACACAGAAGTGTTACTGAGGGACACAGAATTGTTACTCAGGGACACAGAATTGTTACTCAGGGACACAGAATTGTTACTCAGGGACAGACACAGAATTGTTACTGAGGGACACAGAATTGTTACTGAGGGACACAGAATTGTTACTGAGGGACACAGAATTGTTACTCAGGGACAGACACAGAATTGTTACTGAGGGACACAGAATTGTTACTGAGGGACACAGAATTGTTACTCAGGGAAAGACACAGAATTGTTACTGAGGGACACAGAATTGTTACTGAGGGACACAGAATTGTTACTGAGGGACACAGAAGTGTTACTGAGGGACACAGAATTGTTACTCAGGGACACAGAATTGTTACTCAGGGACAGACACAGAATTGTTACTCAGGGACAGACACAGAATTGTTACTGAGGGACACAGAATTGTTACTGAGGGACACAGAATTGTTACTGAGGGACACAGAATTGTTACTCAGGGACAGACATAGAATTGTTACTCAGGGACAGACACAGAATTGTTACTGAGGGACACATAATTGTTACTGAGGGACACAGAATTGTTACTCAGGGACAGACACAGAATTGTTACTGAGGGACACAGAATTGTTACTGAGGGACACAGAATTGTTACTGAGGGATACAGAATTGTTACTCAGGGACAGACACAGAATTGTTACTGAGGGACACATAATTGTTACTGAGGGACACAGAATTATTACTGAACGACACAGAATTGTTACTCAGGGACAGACACAGAATTGTTACTGAGGGACACAGAATTGTTACTGAGGGACACAGAATTGTTACTGAGGGACACAGAATTGTTACTCAGGGACAGACACAGAATTGTTACTCAGGGACAGACACAGAAATGTTACTGAGGGACACAGAATTCTTACTCAGGGACAGACACAGAATTGTTACTGAGGGACACAGAATTGTTACCGAGGGACACAGAATTGTTACTCAGGGACAGACACAGAATTGTTTCTCAGGGACACAGAATTGTTACTCAGGGACACAGAATTGTTACTGAGGGACACAGAATTGTTACTCAGGGACACAGAATTGTTACTCAGGGACAGACACAGAATTGTTACTGAGGGACACAGAATTGTTACTCAGGGACACAGAGTTGTTACTGAGGGACACAGAATTGTTACTCAGGGACACAGAATTGTTACTGAGGGACACAGAATTGTTACTGAGGGACACAGAATTGTTACTGAGGGACACAGAATTGTTACTCAGGGACAGACACAGAATTGTTACTGAGGGACACAGAATTGTTACTCAGGGACAGACACAGAATTGTTACTGAGGGACACAGAATTGTTACTGAGGGACACAGAATTGTTACTGAGGAATACAGAATTGTTACTCAGGGACAGACACAGAATTGTTACTGAGGGACACAGAATTGTTACTGAGGGATACAGAATTGTTACTCAGGGACAGACACAGAATTGTTACTGAGGGACACAGAATTGTTACTGAGGGACACAGAATTGTTACTGAGGGACAGACACAGAATTGTTACTGAGGGACACAGAATTGTTACTGAGGGACACAGAATTGTTACTGAGGGACACAGAAGTGTTACTGAGGGACACAGAATTGTTACTCAGGGACACAGAATTGTTACTCAGGGACACAGAATTGTTACTCAGGGACAGACACAGAATTGTTACTGAGGGACACAGAATTGTTACTGAGGGACACAGAATTGTTACTGAGGGACACAGAATTGTTACTCAGGGACAGACACAGAATTGTTACTGAGGGACACAGAATTGTTACTGAGGGACACAGAATTGTTACTCAGGGAAAGACACAGAATTGTTACTGAGGGACACAGAATTGTTACTGAGGGACACAGAATTGTTACTGAGGGACACAGAAGTGTTACTGAGGGACACAGAATTGTTACTCAGGGACACAGAATTGTTACTCAGGGACAGACACAGAATTGTTACTCAGGGACAGACACAGAATTGTTACTGAGGGACACAGAATTGTTACTGAGGGACACAGAATTGTTACTGAGGGACACAGAATTGTTACTCAGGGACAGACATAGAATTGTTACTCAGGGACAGACACAGAATTGTTACTGAGGGACACATAATTGTTACTGAGGGACACAGAATTGTTACTCAGGGACAGACACAGAATTGTTACTGAGGGACACAGAATTGTTACTGAGGGACACAGAATTGTTACTGAGGGATACAGAATTGTTACTCAGGGACAGACACAGAATTGTTACTGAGGGACACAAAATTGTTACTGAGGGACACAGAATTATTACTGAACGACACAGAATTGTTACTCAGGGACAGACACAGAATTGTTACTGAGGGACACAGAATTGTTACTGAGGGACACAGAATTGTTACTGAGGGACACAGAATTGTTACTCAGGGACAGACACAGAATTGTTACTCAGGGACAGACACAGAAATGTTACTGAGGGACACAGAATTGTTACTCAGGGACAGACACAGAATTGTTACTGAGGGACACAGAATTGTTACCGAGGGACACAGAATTGTTACTCAGGGACAGACACAGAATTGTTTCTCAGGGACACAGAATTGTTACTCAGGGACACAGAATTGTTACTGAGGGACACAGAATTGTTACTCAGGGACACAGAATTGTTACTCAGGGACAGACACAGAATTGTTACTGAGGGACACAGAATTGTTACTCAGGGACACAGAGTTGTTACTGAGGGACACAGAATTGTTACTCAGGGACACAGAATTGTTACTGAGGGACACAGAATTGTTACTGAGGGACACAGAATTGTTACTGAGGGACACAGAATTGTTACTCAGGGACAGACACAGAATTGTTACTGAGGGACACAGAATTGTTACTGAGGGACACAGAATTGTTACTCAGGGACACAGAATTGTTACTCAGGGACAGACACAGAATTGTTGCTCAGGGACAGACACAGAATTGTTACTGAGGGACACAGAATTGTTACTGAGGGACACAGAATTGTTACTCAGGGACACAGAATTGTTACTCAGGGACAGACACAGAATTGTTACTGAGGGACACAGAATTATTACTGAACGACACAGAATTGTTACTCAGGGACAGACACAGAATTGTTACTGAGGGACACAGAATTGTTACTGAGGGACACAGAATTGTTACTCAGGGACACAGAATTGTTACTCAGGGACAGACACAGAATTGTTACTCAGGGACAGACACAGAATTGTTACTGAGGGACACAGAATTGTTACTCAGGGACAGACACAGAATTGTTACTGAGGGACACAGAATTGTTACTGAGGGACACAGAATTGTTACTGAGGGATACAGAATTGTTACTCAGGGACAGACACAGAATTGTTACTGAGGGACACAGAATTGTTACTGAGGGACACAGAATTGTTACTCAGGGACAGACACAGAATTGTTACTGAGGGACACATAATTGTTACTGAGGGACACAGAATTGTTCCTGAGGGACACAGAATTGTTACTGAGGGACACAGAAGTGTTACTGAGGGACACAGAATTGTTACTCAGGGACACAGAATTGTTACTCAGGGACACAGAATTGTTACTCAGGGACACAGAATTGTTAATCAGGGACAGACACAAAATTGTTACTGAGGGACACAGAATTGTTACTCAGGGACAGACACAGAATTGTTACTGAGGGACACAGAATTGTTACTCAGGGACACAGAATTGTCACTCAGGGACACAGAATTGTTACTCAAGGACAGACACAGAATTGTTACTGAGGGACACAGAATTGTTACTGAGGGACACAGAATTGTTACTCAGGGACAGACACAGAATTGTTTCTGAGGGACACAGAATTGTTACTCAGGGACACAGAATTGTTACTGAGGGACACAGAATTGTTACTCAGGGACACAGAATTGTTACTCAGGGACAGACACAGAATTGTTACTGAGGGACACAGAATTGTTACTCAGGGACACAGAATTGTTACTCAGGGACACAGAATTGTTACTCAGGGACAGACACAGAATTGTTACTCAGGGACACAGAATTGTTACTGAGGGACACAGAATTGTTACTGAGGGACACAGAATTGTTACTCAGGGACAGACACAGAATTGTTACTCAGGGACAAACACAGAATTGTTACTGAGGGACACAGAATTGTTACTGAGGGACACAGAATTGTTACTGAGGGACACAGAATTGTTACTCAGGGACACAGAATTGTTACTCAGGGACAGACACAGAATTGTTACTGAGGGATACAGAATTGTTACTGAGGGACACAGAATTGTTACTCAGGGACAGACACAGAATTGTTACTGAGGGACACAGAATTGTTACTGAGGGACACAGAATTGTTACTGAGGGACACAGAATTGTTACTCAGGGACAGACACAGAATTGTTACTCAGGGACAGACACAGAATTGTTAATGAGGGACACAGAATTGTTACTGAGGGACACAGAATTGTTACTCAGGGACAGACACAGAATTGTTACTGAGGGACACAGAATTGTTACTGAGGGACACAGAATTGTTACTCAGGGACAGACACAGAATTGTTACTGAGGGACACAGAATTGTTACTGAGGGACACAGAATTGTTACTCAGGGAAAGACACAGAATTGTTACTGAGGGACACAGAATTGTTACTGAGGGACACAGAATTGTTACTGAGGGACACAGAAGTGTTACTGAGGGACACAGAATTGTTACTCAGGGACACAGAATTGTTACTCAGGGACAGACACAGAATTGTTACTCAGGGACAGACACAGAATTGTTACTGAGGGACACAGAATTGTTACTGAGGGACACAGAATTGTTACTCAGGGACACAGAATTGTTACTCAGGGACAGACACAGAATTGTTACTGAGGGACACAGAATTGTTACTCAGGGACACAGAATTGTTACTCAGGGACAGACACAGAATTGTTACTCAGGGACAGACACAGAATTGTTACTGAGGGACACAGAATTGTTACTCAGGGACAGACACAGAATTGTTACTGAGGGACACAGAATTGTTACTGAGGGACACAGAATTGTTACTGAGGAATACAGAATTGTTACTCAGGGACAGACACAGAATTGTTACTGAGGGACACAGAATTGTTACTGAGGGATACAGAATTGTTACTCAGGGACAGACACAGAATTGTTACTGAGGGACACAGAATTGTTACTGAGGGACACAGAATTGTTACTGAGGGACAGACACAGAATTGTTACTGAGGGACACAGAATTGTTACTGAGGGACACAGAAGTGTTACTGAGGGACACAGAATTGTTACTCAGGGACACAGAATTGTTACTCAGGGACACAGAATTGTTACTCAGGGACAGACACAGAATTGTTACTGAGGGACACAGAATTGTTACTGAGGGACACAGAATTGTTACTGAGGGACACAGAATTGTTACTCAGGGACAGACACAGAATTGTTACTGAGGGACACAGAATTGTTACTGAGGGACACAGAATTGTTACTCAGGGAAAGACACAGAATTGTTACTGAGGGACACAGAATTGTTACTGAGGGACACAGAATTGTTACTGAGGGACACAGAAGTGTTACTGAGGGACACAGAATTGTTACTCAGGGACACAGAATTGTTACTCAGGGACAGACACAGAATTGTTACTCAGGGACAGACACAGAATTGTTACTGAGGGACACAGAATTGTTACTGAGGGACACAGAATTGTTACTGAGGGACACAGAATTGTTACTCAGGGACAGACATAGAATTGTTACTCAGGGACAGACACAGAATTGTTACTGAGGGACACATAATTGTTACTGAGGGACACAGAATTGTTACTCAGGGACAGACACAGAATTGTTACTGAGGGACACAGAATTGTTACTGAGGGACACAGAATTGTTACTGAGGGATACAGAATTGTTACTCAGGGACAGACACAGAATTGTTACTGAGGGACACAAAATTGTTACTGAGGGACACAGAATTATTACTGAACGACACAGAATTGTTACTCAGGGACAGACACAGAATTGTTACTGAGGGACACAGAATTGTTACTGAGGGACACAGAATTGTTACTGAGGGACACAGAATTGTTACTCAGGGACAGACACAGAATTGTTACTCAGGGACAGACACAGAAATGTTACTGAGGGACACAGAATTGTTACTCAGGGACAGACACAGAATTGTTACTGAGGGACACAGAATTGTTACCGAGGGACACAGAATTGTTACTCAGGGACAGACACAGAATTGTTTCTCAGGGACACAGAATTGTTACTCAGGGACACAGAATTGTTACTGAGGGACACAGAATTGTTACTCAGGGACACAGAATTGTTACTCAGGGACAGACACAGAATTGTTACTGAGGGACACAGAATTGTTACTCAGGGACACAGAGTTGTTACTGAGGGACACAGAATTGTTACTCAGGGACACAGAATTGTTACTCAGGGACACAGAATTGTTACTGAGGGACACAGAATTGTTACTGAGGGACACAGAATTGTTACTGAGGGACACAGAATTGTTACTCAGGGACAGACACAGAATTGTTACTGAGGGACACAGAATTGTTACTGAGGGACACAGAATTGTTACTCAGGGACACAGAATTGTTACTCAGGGACAGACACAGAATTGTTGCTCAGGGACAGACACAGAATTGTTACTGAGGGACACAGAATTGTTACTGAGGGACACAGAATTGTTACTCAGGGACACAGAATTGTTACTCAGGGACAGACACAGAATTGTTACTGAGGGACACAGAATTATTACTGAACGACACAGAATTGTTACTCAGGGACAGACACAGAATTGTTACTGAGGGACACAGAATTGTTACTGAGGGACACAGAATTGTTACTCAGGGACACAGAATTGTTACTCAGGGACAGACACAGAATTGTTACTCAGGGACAGACACAGAATTGTTACTGAGGGACACAGAATTGTTACTCAGGGACAGACACAGAATTGTTACTGAGGGACACAGAATTGTTACTGAGGGACACAGAATTGTTACTGAGGGATACAGAATTGTTACTCAGGGACAGACACAGAATTGTTACTGAGGGACACAGAATTGTTACTGAGGGACACAGAATTGTTACTCAGGGACAGACACAGAATTGTTACTGAGGGACACATAATTGTTACTGAGGGACACAGAATTGTTCCTGAGGGACACAGAATTGTTACTGAGGGACACAGAAGTGTTACTGAGGGACACAGAATTGTTACTCAGGGACACAGAATTGTTACTCAGGGACACAGAATTGTTACTCAGGGACACAGAATTGTTAATCAGGGACAGACACAAAATTGTTACTGAGGGACACAGAATTGTTACTCAGGGACAGACACAGAATTGTTACTGAGGGACACAGAATTGTTACTCAGGGACACAGAATTGTCACTCAGGGACACAGAATTGTTACTCAAGGACAGACACAGAATTGTTACTGAGGGACACAGAATTGTTACTGAGGGACACAGAATTGTTACTCAGGGACAGACACAGAATTGTTTCTGAGGGACACAGAATTGTTACTCAGGGACACAGAATTGTTACTGAGGGACACAGAATTGTTACTCAGGGACACAGAATTGTTACTCAGGGACAGACACAGAATTGTTACTGAGGGACACAGAATTGTTACTCAGGGACACAGAATTGTTACTCAGGGACACAGAATTGTTACTCAGGGACAGACACAGAATTGTTACTCAGGGACACAGAATTGTTACTGAGGGACACAGAATTGTTACTGAGGGACACAGAATTGTTACTCAGGGACAGACACAGAATTGTTACTCAGGGACAAACACAGAATTGTTACTGAGGGACACAGAATTGTTACTGAGGGACACAGAATTGTTACTGAGGGACACAGAATTGTTACTCAGGGACACAGAATTGTTACTCAGGGACAGACACAGAATTGTTACTGAGGGATACAGAATTGTTACTGAGGGACACAGAATTGTTACTCAGGGACAGACACAGAATTGTTACTGAGGGACACAGAATTGTTACTGAGGGACACAGAATTGTTACTGAGGGACACAGAATTGTTACTCAGGGACAGACACAGAATTGTTACTCAGGGACAGACACAGAATTGTTAATGAGGGACACAGAATTGTTACTGAGGGACACAGAATTGTTACTCAGGGACAGACACAGAATTGTTACTGAGGGACACAGAATTGTTACTGAGGGACACAGAATTGTTACTCAGGGACAGACACAGAATTGTTACTGAGGGACACAGAATTGTTACTGAGGGACACAGAATTGTTACTCAGGGAAAGACACAGAATTGTTACTGAGGGACACAGAATTGTTACTGAGGGACACAGAATTGTTACTGAGGGACACAGAAGTGTTACTGAGGGACACAGAATTGTTACTCAGGGACACAGAATTGTTACTCAGGGACAGACACAGAATTGTTACTCAGGGACAGACACAGAATTGTTACTGAGGGACACAGAATTGTTACTGAGGGACACAGAATTGTTACTCAGGGACACAGAATTGTTACTCAGGGACAGACACAGAATTGTTACTGAGGGACACAGAATTGTTACTCAGGGACACAGAATTGTTACTCAGGGACAGACACAGAATTGTTACTCAGGGACAGACACAGAATTGTTACTGAGGGACACAGAATTGTTACTGAGGGACACAGAATTGTTACTCAGGGAAAGACACAGAATTGTTACTGAGAGACACAGAATTGTTACTGAGGGACACAGAATTGTTACTCAGGGACACAGAATTGTTACTCAGGGACACAGAATTGTTACTCAGGGACAGACACAGAATTGTTACTGAGGGACACAGAATTGTTACTGAGGGACACAGAATTGTTACTCAGGGACACAGAATTGTTACTCAGGGACACAGAATTGTTACTCAGGGACAGACACAGAATTGTTACTGAGGGACACAGAATTGTTACTGAGGGACACAGAATTGTTACTCAGGGACAGACACAGAATTGTTTCTCAGGGACACAGAATTGTTACTGAGGGACACATAATTGTTACACAGGGACACAGAATTGTTACTCAGGGACAGACACAGAATTGTTACTGAGGGACACAGAATTGTTACTCAGGGACACAGAGTTGTTACTGAGGGACACAGAATTGTTACTCAGGGACACAGAATTGTTACTCAGGGACAGACACAGAATTGTTACTGAGGGACACAGAATTGTTACTCAGGGACAGACACAGAATTGTTACTGAGGGACACAGAATTGTTACTGAGGGACACAGAATTGTTACTGAGGGACACAGAATTGTTACTCAGGGACACAGAATTGTTACTCAGGGACAGACACAGAATTGTTGCTCAGGGACAGACACAGAATTGTTACTGAGGGACACAGAATTGTTACTGAGGGACACAGAATTGTTACTCAGGGACACAGAATTGTTACTCAGGGACAGACACAGAATTGTTACTGAGGGACACAGAATTATTACTGAACGACACAGAATTGTTACTCAGGGACAGACACAGAATTGTTACTGAGGGACACAGAATTGTTACTGAGGGACACAGAATTGCTACTCAGGGACAGACACAGAATTGTTACTCAGGGACAGACACAGAATTGTTACTGAGGGACACAGAATTGTTACTCAGGGACAGACACAGAATTGTTACTGAGGGACACAGAATTGTTACTGAGGGACACAGAATTGTTACTGAGGGATACAGAATTGTTACTCAGGGACAGACACAGAATTGTTACTGAGGGACACAGAATTGTTACTGAGGGATACAGAATTGTTACTCAGGGACAGACACAGAATTGTTACTGAGGGACACAGAATTGTTACTGAGGGACACAGAATTATTACTGAACGACACAGAATTGTTACTCAGGGACAGACACAGAATTGTTACTGAGGGACACAGAATTGTTACTGAGGGACACAGAATTGTTACTCAGGGACACAGAATTGTTACTCAGGGACAGACACAGAATTGTTGCTCAGGGACAGACACAGAATTGTTACTGAGGGACACAGAATTGTTACTCAGGGACACAGAATTGTTACTCAGGGACAGACACAGAATTGTTACTCAGGGACAGACACAGAATTGTTACTGAGGGACACAGAATTGTTACTGAGGGACACAGAATTGTTACTCAGGGACAGACACAGAATTGTTACTGAGGGACACAGAATTGTTACTGAGGGACACAGAATTGTTACACAGGGACACAGAATTGTTACTCAGGGACACAGAATTGTTACTCAGGGACAGACACAGAATTGTTTCTCAGGGACACAGAATTGTTACTCAGGGACACAGAATTGTTACTCAGGGACACAGAATTGTTACTCAGGGACAGACACAGAATTGTTACTGAGGGACACAGAATTGTTACTGAGGGACACAGAATTGTTACTCAGGGACAGACACAGAATTGTTTCTCAGGGACACAGAATTGTTACTCAGGGACACAGAATTGTTACTGAGGGACACAGAATTGTTACTCAGGGACACAGAATTGTTACTCAGGGACAGACACAGAATTGTTACTGAGGGACACAGAATTGTTACTCAGGGACACAGAGTTGTTACTGAGGGACACAGAATTGTTATTCAGGGACACAGAATTGTTACTCAGGGACACAGAATTGTTACTGAGGGACACAGAATTGTTACTGAGGGACACAGAATTGTTACTGAGGGACACAGAATTGTTACTCAGGGACAGACACAGAATTGTTACTGAGGGACACAGAATTGTTACTGAGGGACACAGAATTGTTACTGAGGGACACAGAATTGTTACTGAGGGACACAGAATTGTTTCTCAGGGACAGACACAGAATTGTTACTCAGGGACAGACACAGAATTGTTACTGAGGGACACAGAATTGTTACTGAAGGACACAGAATTGTTACTGAGGGACACAGAATTGTTACTGAGGGACACAGAATTGTTACTCAGGGACAGACACAGAATTGTTACTGAGGGACACAGAATTGTTACTGAGGGACACAGAATTGTTACTCAGGGACACAGAATTGTTACTCAGGGACACAGAATTGTTACTCAGGGACAGACACAGAATTGTTACTGAGGGACACAGAATTGTTACTGAGGGACACAGAATTGTTACTCAGGGACACAGAATTGTTACTCAGGGACACAGAATTGTTACTCAGGGACACAGAATTGTTACTCAGGGACAGACACAGAATTGTTACTGAGGGACACAGAATTGTTACTGAGGGACACAGAATTGTTACTCAGGGACAGACACAGAATTGTTTCTCAGGGACACAGAATTGTTACTCAGGGACACAGAATTGTTACTGAGGGACACATAATTGTTACTCAGGGACACAGAATTGTTACTCAGGGACAGACACAGAATTGTTACTGAGGGACACAGAATTGTTACTCAGGGACACAGAGTTGTTACTGAGGGACACAG
The DNA here is from genome assembly GCF_062004578.1 of Staurois parvus. NCBI lineage: Eukaryota > Metazoa > Chordata > Amphibia > Anura > Ranidae > Staurois > Staurois parvus. The sequence goes on along the minus strand of NW_028317807.1, from coordinate 4,093,997 downwards.
AATTGTTACTCAGGGACACAGAATTGTTACTCAGGGACACAGAATTGTTACTGAGGGACACAGAATTGTTACTGAGGGACACAGAATTGTTACTGAGGGACACAGAATTGTTACTCAGGGACAGACACAGAATTGTTACTGAGGGACACAGAATTGTTACTGAGGGACACAGAATTGTTACTGAGGGACACAGAATTGTTACTCAGGGACACAGAATTGTTACTCAGGGACAGACACAGAATTGTTGCTCAGGGACAGACACAGAATTGTTACTGAGGGACACAGGATTGTTACTGAGGGACACAGAATTGTTACTCAGGGACACAGAATTGTTACTCAGGGACAGACACAGAATTGTTACTGAGGGACACAGAATTATTACTGAACGACACAGAATTGTTACTCAGGGACAGACACAGAATTGTTACTGAGGGACACAGAATTGTTACTGAGGGACACAGAATTGTTACTGAGGGACACAGAATTGTTACTCAGGGACAGACACAGAATTGTTACTCAGGGACAGACACAGAATTGTTACTGAGGGACACAGAATTGTTACTCAGGGACAGACACAGAATTGTTACTGAGGGACACAGAATTGTTACTGAGGGACACAGAATTGTTACTGAGGAATACAGAATTGTTACTCAGGGACAGACACAGAATTGTTACTGAGGGACACAGAATTGTTACTGAGGGATACAGAATTGTTTCTCAGGGACAGACACAGAATTGTTACTGAGGGACACAGAATTGTTACTGAGGGACACAGAATTGTTACTGAGGGACAGACACAGAATTGTTACTGAGGGACACAGAATTGTTACTGAGGGACACAGAATTGTTACTGAGGGACACAGAAGTGTTACTGAGGGACACATAATTGTTACTCAGGGACACAGAATTGTTACTCAGGGACACAGAATTGTTACTCAGGGACAGACACAGAATTGTTACTGAGGGACACAGAATTGTTACTGAGGGACACAGAATTGTTACTGAGGGACACAGAATTGTTACTCAGGGACAGACACAGAATTGTTACTGAGGGACACAGAATTGTTACTGAGGGACACAGAATTGTTACTCAGGGAAAGACACAGAATTGTTACTGAGGGACACAGAATTGTTACTGAGGGACACAGAATTGTTACTGAGGGACACAGAAGTGTTACTGAGGGACACAGAATTGTTACTCAGGGACACAGAATTGTTACTCAGGGACAGACACAGAATTGTTACTCAGGGACAGACACAGAATTGTTACTGAGGGACACAGAATTGTTACTGAGGGACACAGAATTGTTACTGAGGGACACAGAATTGTTACTCAGGGACAGACACAGAATTGTTACTCAGGGACAGACACAGAATTGTTACTGAGGGACACATAATTGTTACTGAGGGACACAGAATTGTTACTCAGGGACAGACACAGAATTGTTACTGAGGGACACAGAATTGTTACTGAGGGACACAGAATTGTTACTGAGGGATACAGAATTGTTACTCAGGGACAGACACAGAATTGTTACTGAGGGACACAAAATTGTTACTGAGGGACACAGAATTATTACTGAACGACACAGAATTGTTACTCAGGGACAGACACAGAATTGTTACTGAGGGACACAGAATTGTTACTGAGGGACACAGAATTGTTACTGAGGGACACAGAATTGTTACTCAGGGACAGACACAGAATTGTTACTCAGGGACAGACACAGAAATGTTACTGAGGGACACAGAATTGTTACTCAGGGACAGACACAGAATTGTTACTGAGGGACACAGAATTGTTACTGAGGGACACAGAATTGTTACTCAGGGACAGACACAGAATTGTTTCTCAGGGACACAGAATTGTTACTCAGGGACACAGAATTGTTACTGAGGGACACAGAATTGTTACTCAGGGACACAGAATTGTTACTCAGGGACAGACACAGAATTGTTACTGAGGGACACAGAATTGTTACTCAGGGACACAGAGTTGTTACTGAGGGACACAGAATTGTTACTCAGGGACACAGAATTGTTACTGAGGGACACAGAATTGTTACTGAGGGACACAGAATTGTTACTGAGGGACACAGAATTGTTACTGAGGGACACAGAATTGTTACTCAGGGACAGACACAGAATTGTTACTGAGGGACACAGATTTGTTACTGAGGGACACAGAATTGTTACTGAGGGACACAGAATTGTTACTCAGGGACACAGAATTGTTACTCAGGGACAGACACAGAATTGTTGCTCAGGGACAGACACAGAATTGTTACTGAGGGACACAGAATTGTTACTGAGGGACACAGAATTGTTACTCAGGGAAAGACACAGAATTGTTACTGAGAGACACAGAATTGTTACTGAGGGACACAGAATTGTTACTCAGGGACACAGAATTGTTACTCAGGACACAGAATTGTTACTCAGGGACAGACACAGAATTGTTACTGAGGGACACAGAATTGTTACTGAGGGACACAGAATTGTTACTCAGGGACACAGAATTGTTACTCAGGGACACAGAATTGTTACTCAGGGACAGACACAGAATTGTTACTGAGGGACACAGAATTGTTATTCAGGGACACAGAATTGTTACTCAGGGACACAGAATTGTTACTGAGGGACACATAATTGTTACTCAGGGACACAGAATTGTTACTCGGGGACAGACACAGAATTGTTACTGAGGGACACAGAATTGTTACTCAGGGACACAGAGTTGTTACTGAGGGACACAGAATTGTTACTCAGGGACACAGAATTGTTACTCAGGGACAGACACAGAATTGTTACTGAGGGACACAGAATTGTTACTCAGGGACAGACACAGAATTGTTACTGAGGGACACAGAATTGTTACTGAGGGACACAGAATTGTTACTGAGGGACACAGAATTGTTACTCAGGGACACAGAATTGTTACTCAGGGACAGACACAGAATTGTTGCTCAGGGACAGACACAGAATTGTTACTGAGGGACACAGAATTGTTACTGAGGGACACAGAATTGTTACTCAGGGACACAGAATTGTTACTCAGGGACAGACACAGAATTGTTACTGAGGGACACAGAATTATTACTGAACGACACAGAATTGTTACTCAGGGACAGACACAGAATTGTTACTGAGGGACACAGAATTGTTACTGAGGGACACAGAATTGTTACTGAGGGACACAGAATTGCTACTCAGGGACAGACACAGAATTGTTACTCAGGGACAGACACAGAATTGTTACTGAGGGACACAGAATTGTTACTCAGGGACAGACACAGAATTGTTACTGAGGGACACAGAATTGTTACTGAGGGACACAGAATTGTTACTGAGGGATACAGAATTGTTACTCAGGGACAGACACAGAATTGTTACTGAGGGACACAGAATTGTTACTGAGGGATACAGAATTGTTACTCAGGGACAGACACAGAATTGTTACTGAGGGACACAGAATTGTTACTGAGGGACACAGAATTGTTACTGAGGGACAGACACAGAATTGTTACTGAGGGACACATAATTGTTACTGAGGGACACAGAATTGTTACTGAGGGACACAGAAGTGTTACTGAGGGACACAGAATTGTTACTCAGGGACACAGAATTGTTACTCAGGGACACAGAATTGTTACTCAGGGACAGACACAGAATTGTTACTGAGGGACACAGAATTGTTACTGAGGGACGCAGAATTGTTACTCAGGGACAGACACAGAATTGTTACTGAGGGACACAGAATTGTTACTGAGGGACACAGAATTGTTACTCAGGGAAAGACACAGAATTGTTACTGAGGGACACAGAATTGTTACTGAGGGACACAGAAGTGTTACTGAGGGACACAGAATTGTTACTCAGGGACACAGAATTGTTACTCAGGGACAGACACAGAATTGTTACTCAGGGACAGACACAGAATTGTTACTGAGGGACACAGAATTGTTACTGAGGGACACAGAATTGTTACTGAGGGACACAGAATTGTTACTCAGGGACAGACACAGAATTGTTACTCAGGGACAGACACAGAATTGTTACTGAGGGACACATAATTGTTACTGAGGGACACAGAATTGTTACTCAGGGACAGACACAGAATTGTTACTGAGGGACACAGAATTGTTACTGAGGGACACAGAATTGTTACTGAGGGATACAGAATTGTTACTCAGGGACAGACACAGAATTGTTACTGAGGGACACAGAATTGTTACTGAGGGACACAGAATTATTACTGAACGACACAGAATTGTTACTCAGGGACAGACACAGAATTGTTACTGAGGGACACAGAATTGTTACTGAGGGACACAGAATTGTTACTGAGGGACACAGAATTGTTACTCAGGGACAGACACAGAATTGTTACTCAGGGACAGACACAGAAATGTTACTGAGGGACACAGAATTGTTACTCAGGGACAGACACAGAATTGTTACTGAGGGACACAGAATTGTTACTGAGGGACACAGAATTGTTACTGAGGGATACAGAATTGTTACTCAGGGACAGACACAGAATTGTTACTGAGGGACACAGAATTTTTACTGAAGGACACAGAATTGTTACTGAGGGACACAGAATTGTTACTGAGGGACACAGAATTGTTACTCAGGGACAGACACAGAATTGTTACTGAGGGACACAGATTTGTTACTGAGGGACACAGAATTATTACTGAACGACACAGAATTGTTACTCAGGGACAGACACAGAATTGTTACTGAGGGACACAGAATTGTTACTGAGGGACACAGAATTGTTACTGAGGGACACAGAATTGTTACTCAGGGACAGACACAGAATTGTTACTCAGGTACAGACACAGAAATGTTACTGAGGGACACAGAATTGTTACTCAGGGACAGACACAGAATTGTTACTGAGGGACACAGAATTGTTACTGAGGGACACAGAATTGTTACTGAGGGATACAGAATTGTTACTCAGGGACAGACACAGAATTGTTACTGAGGGACACAGAATTGTTACTGAGGGACACAGAATTGTTACTCAGGGACAGACACAGAATTGTTACTGAGGGACACAGAATTGTTACTGAAGGACACAGAATTGTTACTGAGGGACACAGAATTGTTACTGAGGGACACAGAAGTGTTACTGAGGGACACAGAATTGTTACTCAGGGACACAGAATTGTTACTCAGGGACACAGAATTGTTACTCAGGGACAGACACAGAATTGTTACTGAGGGACACAGAATTGTTACTCAGGGACACAGAATAGTCACTCAGGGACACAGAATTGTTACTCAGGGACAGACACAGAATTGTTACTGAGGGACACAGAATTGTTACTGAGGGACACAGAATTGTTACTCAGGGACAGACACAGAATTGTTTCTGAGGGACACAGAATTGTTACTCAGGGACACAGAATTGTTACTGAGGGACACAGAATTGTTACTCAGGGACACAGAATTGTTACTCAGGGACAGACACAGAATTGTTACTGAGGGACACAGAATTGTTACTCAGGGACACAGAGTTGTTACTGAGGGACACAGAATTGTTATTCAGGGACACAGAATTGTTACTCAGGGACACAGAATTGTTACTGAGGGACACAGAATTGTTACTGAGGGACACAGAATTGTTACTGAGGGACACAGAATTGTTACTCAGGGACAGACACAGAATTGTTACTGAGGGACACAGAATTGTTACTGAGGGACACAGAATTGTTACTGAGGGACACAGAATTGTTACTGAGGGACACAGAATTGTTTCTCAGGGACAGACACAGAATTGTTACTCAGGGACAGACACAGAATTGTTACTGAGGGACACAGAATTGTTACTGAAGGACACAGAATTGTTACTGAGGGACACAGAATTGTTACTGAGGGACACAGAATTGTTACTCAGGGACAGACACAGAATTGTTACTGAGGGACACAGAATTGTTACTGAGGGACACAGAATTGTTACTCAGGGACACAGAATTGTTACTCAGGGACACAGAATTGTTACTCAGGGACAGACACAGAATTGTTACTGAGGGACACAGAATTGTTACTGATGGACACAGAATTGTTACTCAGGGACACAGAATTGTTACTCAGGGACACAGAATTGTTACTCAGGGACACAGAATTGTTACTCAGGGACAGACACAGAATTGTTACTGAGGGACACAGAATTGTTACTGAGGGACACAGAATTGTTACTCAGGGACAGACACAGAATTGTTTCTCAGGGACACAGAATTGTTACTCAGGGACACAGAATTGTTACTGAGGGACACATAATTGTTACTCAGGGACACAGAATTGTTACTCAGGGACAGACACAGAATTGTTACTGAGGGACACAGAATTGTTACTCAGGGACACAGAGTTGTTACTGAGGGACACAGAATTGTTACTCAGGGACACAGAATTGTTACTCAGGGACACAGAATTGTTACTGAGGGACACAGAATTGTTACTGAGGGACACAGAATTGTTACTGAGGGACACAGAATTGTTACTGAGGGACACAGAATTGTTACTCAGGGACAGACACAGAATTGTTACTGAGGGACACAGAATTGTTACTGAGGGACACAGAATTGTTACTGAGGGACACAGAATTGTTACTCAGGGACACAGAATTGTTACTCAGGGACAGACACAGAATTGTTGCTCAGGGACAGACACAGAATTGTTACTGAGGGACACAGGATTGTTACTGAGGGACACAGAATTGTTACTCAGGGACACAGAATTGTTACTCAGGGACAGACACAGAATTGTTACTGAGGGACACAGAATTATTACTGAACGACACAGAATTGTTACTCAGGGACAGACACAGAATTGTTACTGAGGGACACAGAATTGTTACTGAGGGACACAGAATTGTTACTGAGGGACACAGAATTGTTACTCAGGGACAGACACAGAATTGTTACTCAGGGACAGACACAGAATTGTTACTGAGGGACACAGAATTGTTACTCAGGGACAGACACAGAATTGTTACTGAGGGACACAGAATTGTTACTGAGGGACACAGAATTGTTACTGAGGAATACAGAATTGTTACTCAGGGACAGACACAGAATTGTTACTGAGGGACACAGAATTGTTACTGAGGGATACAGAATTGTTACTCAGGGACAGACACAGAATTGTTACTGAGGGACACAGAATTGTTACTGAGGGACACAGAATTGTTACTGAGGGACAGACACAGAATTGTTACTGAGGGACACAGAATTGTTACTGAGGGACACAGAATTGTTACTGAGGGACACAGAAGTGTTACTGAGGGACACAGAATTGTTACTCAGGGACACAGAATTGTTACTCAGGGACACAGAATTGTTACTCAGGGACAGACACAGAATTGTTACTGAGGGACACAGAATTGTTACTGAGGGACACAGAATTGTTACTGAGGGACACAGAATTGTTACTCAGGGACAGACACAGAATTGTTACTGAGGGACACAGAATTGTTACTGAGGGACACAGAATTGTTACTCAGGGAAAGACACAGAATTGTTACTGAGGGACACAGAATTGTTACTGAGGGACACAGAATTGTTACTGAGGGACACAGAAGTGTTACTGAGGGACACAGAATTGTTACTCAGGGACACAGAATTGTTACTCAGGGACAGACACAGAATTGTTACTCAGGGACAGACACAGAATTGTTACTGAGGGACACAGAATTGTTACTGAGGGACACAGAATTGTTACTGAGGGACACAGAATTGTTACTCAGGGACAGACACAGAATTGTTACTCAGGGACAGACACAGAATTGTTACTGAGGGACACATAATTGTTACTGAGGGACACAGAATTGTTACTCAGGGACAGACACAGAATTGTTACTGAGGGACACAGAATTGTTACTGAGGGACACAGAATTGTTACTGAGGGATACAGAATTGTTACTCAGGGACAGACACAGAATTGTTACTGAGGGACACAAAATTGTTACTGAGGGACACAGAATTATTACTGAACGACACAGAATTGTTACTCAGGGACAGACACAGAATTGTTACTGAGGGACACAGAATTGTTACTGAGGGACACAGAATTGTTACTGAGGGACACAGAATTGTTACTCAGGGACAGACACAGAATTGTTACTCAGGGACAGACACAGAAATGTTACTGAGGGACACAGAATTGTTACTCAGGGACAGACACAGAATTGTTACTGAGGGACACAGAATTGTTACTGAGGGACACAGAATTGTTACTCAGGGACAGACACAGAATTGTTACTGAGGGACACAGAATTGTTACTGAGGGACACAGAATTGTTACTGAGGGACACAGAATTGTTACTCAGGGACACAGAATTGTTACTCAGGGACAGACACAGAATTGTTGCTCAGGGACAGACACAGAATTGTTACTGAGGGACACAGGATTGTTACTGAGGGACACAGAATTGTTACTCAGGGACACAGAATTGTTACTCAGGGACAGACACAGAATTGTTACTGAGGGACACAGAATTATTACTGAACGACACAGAATTGTTACTCAGGGACAGACACAGAATTGTTACTGAGGGACACAGAATTGTTACTGAGGGACACAGAATTGTTACTGAGGGACACAGAATTGTTACTCAGGGACAGACACAGAATTGTTACTCAGGGACAGACACAGAATTGTTACTGAGGGACACAGAATTGTTACTCAGGGACAGACACAGAATTGTTACTGAGGGACACAGAATTGTTACTGAGGGACACAGAATTGTTACTGAGGAATACAGAATTGTTACTCAGGGACAGACACAGAATTGTTACTGAGGGACACAGAATTGTTACTGAGGGATACAGAATTGTTACTCAGGGACAGACACAGAATTGTTACTGAGGGACACAGAATTGTTACTGAGGGACACAGAATTGTTACTGAGGGACAGACACAGAATTGTTACTGAGGGACACAGAATTGTTACTGAGGGACACAGAATTGTTACTGAGGGACACAGAAGTGTTACTGAGGGACACAGAATTGTTACTCAGGGACACAGAATTGTTACTCAGGGACACAGAATTGTTACTCAGGGACAGACACAGAATTGTTACTGAGGGACACAGAATTGTTACTGAGGGACACAGAATTGTTACTGAGGGACACAGAATTGTTACTCAGGGACAGACACAGAATTGTTACTGAGGGACACAGAATTGTTACTGAGGGACACAGAATTGTTACTCAGGGAAAGACACAGAATTGTTACTGAGGGACACAGAATTGTTACTGAGGGACACAGAATTGTTACTGAGGGACACAGAAGTGTTACTGAGGGACACAGAATTGTTACTCAGGGACACAGAATTGTTACTCAGGGACAGACACAGAATTGTTACTCAGGGACAGACACAGAATTGTTACTGAGGGACACAGAATTGTTACTGAGGGACACAGAATTGTTACTGAGGGACACAGAATTGTTACTCAGGGACAGACATAGAATTGTTACTCAGGGACAGACACAGAATTGTTACTGAGGGACACATAATTGTTACTGAGGGACACAGAATTGTTACTCAGGGACAGACACAGAATTGTTACTGAGGGACACAGAATTGTTACTGAGGGACACAGAATTGTTACTGAGGGATACAGAATTGTTACTCAGGGACAGACACAGAATTGTTACTGAGGGACACATAATTGTTACTGAGGGACACAGAATTATTACTGAACGACACAGAATTGTTACTCAGGGACAGACACAGAATTGTTACTGAGGGACACAGAATTGTTACTGAGGGACACAGAATTGTTACTGAGGGACACAGAATTGTTACTCAGGGACAGACACAGAATTGTTACTCAGGGACAGACACAGAAATGTTACTGAGGGACACAGAATTCTTACTCAGGGACAGACACAGAATTGTTACTGAGGGACACAGAATTGTTACCGAGGGACACAGAATTGTTACTCAGGGACAGACACAGAATTGTTTCTCAGGGACACAGAATTGTTACTCAGGGACACAGAATTGTTACTGAGGGACACAGAATTGTTACTCAGGGACACAGAATTGTTACTCAGGGACAGACACAGAATTGTTACTGAGGGACACAGAATTGTTACTCAGGGACACAGAGTTGTTACTGAGGGACACAGAATTGTTACTCAGGGACACAGAATTGTTACTGAGGGACACAGAATTGTTACTGAGGGACACAGAATTGTTACTGAGGGACACAGAATTGTTACTCAGGGACAGACACAGAATTGTTACTGAGGGACACAGAATTGTTACTCAGGGACAGACACAGAATTGTTACTGAGGGACACAGAATTGTTACTGAGGGACACAGAATTGTTACTGAGGAATACAGAATTGTTACTCAGGGACAGACACAGAATTGTTACTGAGGGACACAGAATTGTTACTGAGGGATACAGAATTGTTACTCAGGGACAGACACAGAATTGTTACTGAGGGACACAGAATTGTTACTGAGGGACACAGAATTGTTACTGAGGGACAGACACAGAATTGTTACTGAGGGACACAGAATTGTTACTGAGGGACACAGAATTGTTACTGAGGGACACAGAAGTGTTACTGAGGGACACAGAATTGTTACTCAGGGACACAGAATTGTTACTCAGGGACACAGAATTGTTACTCAGGGACAGACACAGAATTGTTACTGAGGGACACAGAATTGTTACTGAGGGACACAGAATTGTTACTGAGGGACACAGAATTGTTACTCAGGGACAGACACAGAATTGTTACTGAGGGACACAGAATTGTTACTGAGGGACACAGAATTGTTACTCAGGGAAAGACACAGAATTGTTACTGAGGGACACAGAATTGTTACTGAGGGACACAGAATTGTTACTGAGGGACACAGAAGTGTTACTGAGGGACACAGAATTGTTACTCAGGGACACAGAATTGTTACTCAGGGACAGACACAGAATTGTTACTCAGGGACAGACACAGAATTGTTACTGAGGGACACAGAATTGTTACTGAGGGACACAGAATTGTTACTGAGGGACACAGAATTGTTACTCAGGGACAGACATAGAATTGTTACTCAGGGACAGACACAGAATTGTTACTGAGGGACACATAATTGTTACTGAGGGACACAGAATTGTTACTCAGGGACAGACACAGAATTGTTACTGAGGGACACAGAATTGTTACTGAGGGACACAGAATTGTTACTGAGGGATACAGAATTGTTACTCAGGGACAGACACAGAATTGTTACTGAGGGACACAAAATTGTTACTGAGGGACACAGAATTATTACTGAACGACACAGAATTGTTACTCAGGGACAGACACAGAATTGTTACTGAGGGACACAGAATTGTTACTGAGGGACACAGAATTGTTACTGAGGGACACAGAATTGTTACTCAGGGACAGACACAGAATTGTTACTCAGGGACAGACACAGAAATGTTACTGAGGGACACAGAATTGTTACTCAGGGACAGACACAGAATTGTTACTGAGGGACACAGAATTGTTACCGAGGGACACAGAATTGTTACTCAGGGACAGACACAGAATTGTTTCTCAGGGACACAGAATTGTTACTCAGGGACACAGAATTGTTACTGAGGGACACAGAATTGTTACTCAGGGACACAGAATTGTTACTCAGGGACAGACACAGAATTGTTACTGAGGGACACAGAATTGTTACTCAGGGACACAGAGTTGTTACTGAGGGACACAGAATTGTTACTCAGGGACACAGAATTGTTACTGAGGGACACAGAATTGTTACTGAGGGACACAGAATTGTTACTGAGGGACACAGAATTGTTACTCAGGGACAGACACAGAATTGTTACTGAGGGACACAGAATTGTTACTGAGGGACACAGAATTGTTACTCAGGGACACAGAATTGTTACTCAGGGACAGACACAGAATTGTTGCTCAGGGACAGACACAGAATTGTTACTGAGGGACACAGAATTGTTACTGAGGGACACAGAATTGTTACTCAGGGACACAGAATTGTTACTCAGGGACAGACACAGAATTGTTACTGAGGGACACAGAATTATTACTGAACGACACAGAATTGTTACTCAGGGACAGACACAGAATTGTTACTGAGGGACACAGAATTGTTACTGAGGGACACAGAATTGTTACTCAGGGACACAGAATTGTTACTCAGGGACAGACACAGAATTGTTACTCAGGGACAGACACAGAATTGTTACTGAGGGACACAGAATTGTTACTCAGGGACAGACACAGAATTGTTACTGAGGGACACAGAATTGTTACTGAGGGACACAGAATTGTTACTGAGGGATACAGAATTGTTACTCAGGGACAGACACAGAATTGTTACTGAGGGACACAGAATTGTTACTGAGGGACACAGAATTGTTACTCAGGGACAGACACAGAATTGTTACTGAGGGACACATAATTGTTACTGAGGGACACAGAATTGTTCCTGAGGGACACAGAATTGTTACTGAGGGACACAGAAGTGTTACTGAGGGACACAGAATTGTTACTCAGGGACACAGAATTGTTACTCAGGGACACAGAATTGTTACTCAGGGACACAGAATTGTTAATCAGGGACAGACACAAAATTGTTACTGAGGGACACAGAATTGTTACTCAGGGACAGACACAGAATTGTTACTGAGGGACACAGAATTGTTACTCAGGGACACAGAATTGTCACTCAGGGACACAGAATTGTTACTCAAGGACAGACACAGAATTGTTACTGAGGGACACAGAATTGTTACTGAGGGACACAGAATTGTTACTCAGGGACAGACACAGAATTGTTTCTGAGGGACACAGAATTGTTACTCAGGGACACAGAATTGTTACTGAGGGACACAGAATTGTTACTCAGGGACACAGAATTGTTACTCAGGGACAGACACAGAATTGTTACTGAGGGACACAGAATTGTTACTCAGGGACACAGAATTGTTACTCAGGGACACAGAATTGTTACTCAGGGACAGACACAGAATTGTTACTCAGGGACACAGAATTGTTACTGAGGGACACAGAATTGTTACTGAGGGACACAGAATTGTTACTGAGGGACACAGAATTGTTACTGAGGGACACAGAATTGTTACTCAGGGACAGACACAGAATTGTTACTCAGGGACAGACACAGAATTGTTACTGAGGGACACATAATTGTTACTGAGGGACACAGAATTGTTACTCAGGGAAAGACACAGAATTGTTACTGAGGGACACAGAATTGTTACTGAGGGACACAGAATTGTTACTGAGGGATACAGAATTGTTACTCAGGGACAGACACAGAATTGTTACTGAGGGACACAAAATTGTTACTGAGGGACACAGAATTATTACTGAACGACACAGAATTGTTACTCAGGGACAGACACAGAATTGTTACTGAGGGACACAGAATTGTTACTGAGGGACACAGAATTGTTACTGAGGGACACAGAATTGTTACTCAGGGACAGACACAGAATTGTTACTCAGGGACAGACACAGAAATGTTACTGAGGGACACAGAATTGTTACTCAGGGACAGACAAAGAATTGTTACTGAGGGACACAGAATTGTTACTGAGGGACACAGAATTGTTACTCAGGGACAGACACAGAATTGTTACTGAGGGACACAGAATTGTTACTGAGGGACACAGAATTGTTACTGAGGGACACAGAATTGTTACTCAGGGACACAGAATTGTTACTCAGGGACAGACACAGAATTGTTGCTCAGGGACAGACACAGAATTGTTACTGAGGGACACAGGATTGTTACTGAGGGACACAGAATTGTTACTCAGGGACACAGAATTGTTACTCAGGGACAGACACAGAATTGTTACTGAGGGACACAGAATTATTACTGAACGACACAGAATTGTTACTCAGGGACAGACACAGAATTGTTACTGAGGGACACAGAATTGTTACTGAGGGACACAGAATTGTTACTGAGGGACACAGAATTGTTACTCAGGGACAGACACAGAATTGTTACTCAGGGACAGACACAGAATTGTTACTGAGGGACACAGAATTGTTACTCAGGGACAGACACAGAATTGTTACTGAGGGACACAGAATTGTTACTGAGGGACACAGAATTGTTACTGAGGAATACAGAATTGTTACTCAGGGACAGACACAGAATTGTTACTGAGGGACACAGAATTGTTACTGAGGGATACAGAATTGTTACTCAGGGACAGACACAGAATTGTTACTGAGGGACACAGAATTGTTACTGAGGGACACAGAATTGTTACTGAGGGACAGACACAGAATTGTTACTGAGGGACACAGAATTGTTACTGAGGGACACAGAATTGTTACTGAGGGACACAGAAGTGTTACTGAGGGACACAGAATTGTTACTCAGGGACACAGAATTGTTACTCAGGGACACAGAATTGTTACTCAGGGACAGACACAGAATTGTTACTGAGGGACACAGAATTGTTACTGAGGGACACAGAATTGTTACTGAGGGACACAGAATTGTTACTCAGGGACAGACACAGAATTGTTACTGAGGGACACAGAATTGTTACTGAGGGACACAGAATTGTTACTCAGGGAAAGACACAGAATTGTTACTGAGGGACACAGAATTGTTACTGAGGGACACAGAATTGTTACTGAGGGACACAGAAGTGTTACTGAGGGACACAGAATTGTTACTCAGGGACACAGAATTGTTACTCAGGGACAGACACAGAATTGTTACTCAGGGACAGACACAGAATTGTTACTGAGGGACACAGAATTGTTACTGAGGGACACAGAATTGTTACTGAGGGACACAGAATTGTTACTCAGGGACAGACATAGAATTGTTACTCAGGGACAGACACAGAATTGTTACTGAGGGACACATAATTGTTACTGAGGGACACAGAATTGTTACTCAGGGACAGACACAGAATTGTTACTGAGGGACACAGAATTGTTACTGAGGGACACAGAATTGTTACTGAGGGATACAGAATTGTTACTCAGGGACAGACACAGAATTGTTACTGAGGGACACATAATTGTTACTGAGGGACACAGAATTATTACTGAACGACACAGAATTGTTACTCAGGGACAGACACAGAATTGTTACTGAGGGACACAGAATTGTTACTGAGGGACACAGAATTGTTACTGAGGGACACAGAATTGTTACTCAGGGACAGACACAGAATTGTTACTCAGGGACAGACACAGAAATGTTACTGAGGGACACAGAATTCTTACTCAGGGACAGACACAGAATTGTTACTGAGGGACACAGAATTGTTACCGAGGGACACAGAATTGTTACTCAGGGACAGACACAGAATTGTTTCTCAGGGACACAGAATTGTTACTCAGGGACACAGAATTGTTACTGAGGGACACAGAATTGTTACTCAGGGACACAGAATTGTTACTCAGGGACAGACACAGAATTGTTACTGAGGGACACAGAATTGTTACTCAGGGACACAGAGTTGTTACTGAGGGACACAGAATTGTTACTCAGGGACACAGAATTGTTACTGAGGGACACAGAATTGTTACTGAGGGACACAGAATTGTTACTGAGGGACACAGAATTGTTACTCAGGGACAGACACAGAATTGTTACTGAGGGACACAGAATTGTTACTCAGGGACAGACACAGAATTGTTACTGAGGGACACAGAATTGTTACTGAGGGACACAGAATTGTTACTGAGGAATACAGAATTGTTACTCAGGGACAGACACAGAATTGTTACTGAGGGACACAGAATTGTTACTGAGGGATACAGAATTGTTACTCAGGGACAGACACAGAATTGTTACTGAGGGACACAGAATTGTTACTGAGGGACACAGAATTGTTACTGAGGGACAGACACAGAATTGTTACTGAGGGACACAGAATTGTTACTGAGGGACACAGAATTGTTACTGAGGGACACAGAATTGTTACTGAGGGACACAGAATTGTTACTCAGGGACACAGAATTGTTACTCAGGGACACAGAATTGTTACTCAGGGACAGACACAGAATTGTTACTGAGGGACACAGAATTGTTACTGAGGGACACAGAATTGTTACTGAGGGACACAGAATTGTTACTCAGGGACAGACACAGAATTGTTACTGAGGGACACAGAATTGTTACTGAGGGACACAGAATTGTTACTCAGGGAAAGACACAGAATTGTTACTGAGGGACACAGAATTGTTACTGAGGGACACAGAATTGTTACTGAGGGACACAGAAGTGTTACTGAGGGACACAGAATTGTTACTCAGGGACACAGAATTGTTACTCAGGGACAGACACAGAATTGTTACTCAGGGACAGACACAGAATTGTTACTGAGGGACACAGAATTGTTACTGAGGGACACAGAATTGTTACTGAGGGACACAGAATTGTTACTCAGGGACAGACATAGAATTGTTACTCAGGGACAGACACAGAATTGTTACTGAGGGACACATAATTGTTACTGAGGGACACAGAATTGTTACTCAGGGACAGACACAGAATTGTTACTGAGGGACACAGAATTGTTACTGAGGGACACAGAATTGTTACTGAGGGATACAGAATTGTTACTCAGGGACAGACACAGAATTGTTACTGAGGGACACAAAATTGTTACTGAGGGACACAGAATTATTACTGAACGACACAGAATTGTTACTCAGGGACAGACACAGAATTGTTACTGAGGGACACAGAATTGTTACTGAGGGACACAGAATTGTTACTGAGGGACACAGAATTGTTACTCAGGGACAGACACAGAATTGTTACTCAGGGACAGACACAGAAATGTTACTGAGGGACACAGAATTGTTACTCAGGGACAGACACAGAATTGTTACTGAGGGACACAGAATTGTTACCGAGGGACACAGAATTGTTACTCAGGGACAGACACAGAATTGTTTCTCAGGGACACAGAATTGTTACTCAGGGACACAGAATTGTTACTGAGGGACACAGAATTGTTACTCAGGGACACAGAATTGTTACTCAGGGACAGACACAGAATTGTTACTGAGGGACACAGAATTGTTACTCAGGGACACAGAGTTGTTACTGAGGGACACAGAATTGTTACTCAGGGACACAGAATTGTTACTGAGGGACACAGAATTGTTACTGAGGGACACAGAATTGTTACTGAGGGACACAGAATTGTTACTCAGGGACAGACACAGAATTGTTACTGAGGGACACAGAATTGTTACTGAGGGACACAGAATTGTTACTCAGGGACACAGAATTGTTACTCAGGGACAGACACAGAATTGTTGCTCAGGGACAGACACAGAATTGTTACTGAGGGACACAGAATTGTTACTGAGGGACACAGAATTGTTACTCAGGGACACAGAATTGTTACTCAGGGACAGACACAGAATTGTTACTGAGGGACACAGAATTATTACTGAACGACACAGAATTGTTACTCAGGGACAGACACAGAATTGTTACTGAGGGACACAGAATTGTTACTGAGGGACACAGAATTGTTACTCAGGGACACAGAATTGTTACTCAGGGACAGACACAGAATTGTTACTCAGGGACAGACACAGAATTGTTACTGAGGGACACAGAATTGTTACTCAGGGACAGACACAGAATTGTTACTGAGGGACACAGAATTGTTACTGAGGGACACAGAATTGTTACTGAGGGATACAGAATTGTTACTCAGGGACAGACACAGAATTGTTACTGAGGGACACAGAATTGTTACTGAGGGACACAGAATTGTTACTCAGGGACAGACACAGAATTGTTACTGAGGGACACATAATTGTTACTGAGGGACACAGAATTGTTCCTGAGGGACACAGAATTGTTACTGAGGGACACAGAAGTGTTACTGAGGGACACAGAATTGTTACTCAGGGACACAGAATTGTTACTCAGGGACACAGAATTGTTACTCAGGGACACAGAATTGTTAATCAGGGACAGACACAAAATTGTTACTGAGGGACACAGAATTGTTACTCAGGGACAGACACAGAATTGTTACTGAGGGACACAGAATTGTTACTCAGGGACACAGAATTGTCACTCAGGGACACAGAATTGTTACTCAAGGACAGACACAGAATTGTTACTGAGGGACACAGAATTGTTACTGAGGGACACAGAATTGTTACTCAGGGACAGACACAGAATTGTTTCTGAGGGACACAGAATTGTTACTCAGGGACACAGAATTGTTACTGAGGGACACAGAATTGTTACTCAGGGACACAGAATTGTTACTCAGGGACAGACACAGAATTGTTACTGAGGGACACAGAATTGTTACTCAGGGACACAGAATTGTTACTCAGGGACACAGAATTGTTACTCAGGGACAGACACAGAATTGTTACTCAGGGACACAGAATTGTTACTGAGGGACACAGAATTGTTACTGAGGGACACAGAATTGTTACTCAGGGACAGACACAGAATTGTTACTCAGGGACAAACACAGAATTGTTACTGAGGGACACAGAATTGTTACTGAGGGACACAGAATTGTTACTGAGGGACACAGAATTGTTACTCAGGGACACAGAATTGTTACTCAGGGACAGACACAGAATTGTTACTGAGGGATACAGAATTGTTACTGAGGGACACAGAATTGTTACTCAGGGACAGACACAGAATTGTTACTGAGGGACACAGAATTGTTACTGAGGGACACAGAATTGTTACTGAGGGACACAGAATTGTTACTCAGGGACAGACACAGAATTGTTACTCAGGGACAGACACAGAATTGTTAATGAGGGACACAGAATTGTTACTGAGGGACACAGAATTGTTACTCAGGGACAGACACAGAATTGTTACTGAGGGACACAGAATTGTTACTGAGGGACACAGAATTGTTACTCAGGGACAGACACAGAATTGTTACTGAGGGACACAGAATTGTTACTGAGGGACACAGAATTGTTACTCAGGGAAAGACACAGAATTGTTACTGAGGGACACAGAATTGTTACTGAGGGACACAGAATTGTTACTGAGGGACACAGAAGTGTTACTGAGGGACACAGAATTGTTACTCAGGGACACAGAATTGTTACTCAGGGACAGACACAGAATTGTTACTCAGGGACAGACACAGAATTGTTACTGAGGGACACAGAATTGTTACTGAGGGACACAGAATTGTTACTCAGGGACACAGAATTGTTACTCAGGGACAGACACAGAATTGTTACTGAGGGACACAGAATTGTTACTCAGGGACACAGAATTGTTACTCAGGGACAGACACAGAATTGTTACTCAGGGACAGACACAGAATTGTTACTGAGGGACACAGAATTGTTACTCAGGGACAGACACAGAATTGTTACTGAGGGACACAGAATTGTTACTGAGGGACACAGAATTGTTACTGAGGAATACAGAATTGTTACTCAGGGACAGACACAGAATTGTTACTGAGGGACACAGAATTGTTACTGAGGGATACAGAATTGTTACTCAGGGACAGACACAGAATTGTTACTGAGGGACACAGAATTGTTACTGAGGGACACAGAATTGTTACTGAGGGACAGACACAGAATTGTTACTGAGGGACACAGAATTGTTACTGAGGGACACAGAAGTGTTACTGAGGGACACAGAATTGTTACTCAGGGACACAGAATTGTTACTCAGGGACACAGAATTGTTACTCAGGGACAGACACAGAATTGTTACTGAGGGACACAGAATTGTTACTGAGGGACACAGAATTGTTACTGAGGGACACAGAATTGTTACTCAGGGACAGACACAGAATTGTTACTGAGGGACACAGAATTGTTACTGAGGGACACAGAATTGTTACTCAGGGAAAGACACAGAATTGTTACTGAGGGACACAGAATTGTTACTGAGGGACACAGAATTGTTACTGAGGGACACAGAAGTGTTACTGAGGGACACAGAATTGTTACTCAGGGACACAGAATTGTTACTCAGGGACAGACACAGAATTGTTACTCAGGGACAGACACAGAATTGTTACTGAGGGACACAGAATTGTTACTGAGGGACACAGAATTGTTACTGAGGGACACAGAATTGTTACTCAGGGACAGACATAGAATTGTTACTCAGGGACAGACACAGAATTGTTACTGAGGGACACATAATTGTTACTGAGGGACACAGAATTGTTACTCAGGGACAGACACAGAATTGTTACTGAGGGACACAGAATTGTTACTGAGGGACACAGAATTGTTACTGAGGGATACAGAATTGTTACTCAGGGACAGACACAGAATTGTTACTGAGGGACACAAAATTGTTACTGAGGGACACAGAATTATTACTGAACGACACAGAATTGTTACTCAGGGACAGACACAGAATTGTTACTGAGGGACACAGAATTGTTACTGAGGGACACAGAATTGTTACTGAGGGACACAGAATTGTTACTCAGGGACAGACACAGAATTGTTACTCAGGGACAGACACAGAAATGTTACTGAGGGACACAGAATTGTTACTCAGGGACAGACACAGAATTGTTACTGAGGGACACAGAATTGTTACCGAGGGACACAGAATTGTTACTCAGGGACAGACACAGAATTGTTTCTCAGGGACACAGAATTGTTACTCAGGGACACAGAATTGTTACTGAGGGACACAGAATTGTTACTCAGGGACACAGAATTGTTACTCAGGGACAGACACAGAATTGTTACTGAGGGACACAGAATTGTTACTCAGGGACACAGAGTTGTTACTGAGGGACACAGAATTGTTACTCAGGGACACAGAATTGTTACTCAGGGACACAGAATTGTTACTGAGGGACACAGAATTGTTACTGAGGGACACAGAATTGTTACTGAGGGACACAGAATTGTTACTCAGGGACAGACACAGAATTGTTACTGAGGGACACAGAATTGTTACTGAGGGACACAGAATTGTTACTCAGGGACACAGAATTGTTACTCAGGGACAGACACAGAATTGTTGCTCAGGGACAGACACAGAATTGTTACTGAGGGACACAGAATTGTTACTGAGGGACACAGAATTGTTACTCAGGGACACAGAATTGTTACTCAGGGACAGACACAGAATTGTTACTGAGGGACACAGAATTATTACTGAACGACACAGAATTGTTACTCAGGGACAGACACAGAATTGTTACTGAGGGACACAGAATTGTTACTGAGGGACACAGAATTGTTACTCAGGGACACAGAATTGTTACTCAGGGACAGACACAGAATTGTTACTCAGGGACAGACACAGAATTGTTACTGAGGGACACAGAATTGTTACTCAGGGACAGACACAGAATTGTTACTGAGGGACACAGAATTGTTACTGAGGGACACAGAATTGTTACTGAGGGATACAGAATTGTTACTCAGGGACAGACACAGAATTGTTACTGAGGGACACAGAATTGTTACTGAGGGACACAGAATTGTTACTCAGGGACAGACACAGAATTGTTACTGAGGGACACATAATTGTTACTGAGGGACACAGAATTGTTCCTGAGGGACACAGAATTGTTACTGAGGGACACAGAAGTGTTACTGAGGGACACAGAATTGTTACTCAGGGACACAGAATTGTTACTCAGGGACACAGAATTGTTACTCAGGGACACAGAATTGTTAATCAGGGACAGACACAAAATTGTTACTGAGGGACACAGAATTGTTACTCAGGGACAGACACAGAATTGTTACTGAGGGACACAGAATTGTTACTCAGGGACACAGAATTGTCACTCAGGGACACAGAATTGTTACTCAAGGACAGACACAGAATTGTTACTGAGGGACACAGAATTGTTACTGAGGGACACAGAATTGTTACTCAGGGACAGACACAGAATTGTTTCTGAGGGACACAGAATTGTTACTCAGGGACACAGAATTGTTACTGAGGGACACAGAATTGTTACTCAGGGACACAGAATTGTTACTCAGGGACAGACACAGAATTGTTACTGAGGGACACAGAATTGTTACTCAGGGACACAGAATTGTTACTCAGGGACACAGAATTGTTACTCAGGGACAGACACAGAATTGTTACTCAGGGACACAGAATTGTTACTGAGGGACACAGAATTGTTACTGAGGGACACAGAATTGTTACTCAGGGACAGACACAGAATTGTTACTCAGGGACAAACACAGAATTGTTACTGAGGGACACAGAATTGTTACTGAGGGACACAGAATTGTTACTGAGGGACACAGAATTGTTACTCAGGGACACAGAATTGTTACTCAGGGACAGACACAGAATTGTTACTGAGGGATACAGAATTGTTACTGAGGGACACAGAATTGTTACTCAGGGACAGACACAGAATTGTTACTGAGGGACACAGAATTGTTACTGAGGGACACAGAATTGTTACTGAGGGACACAGAATTGTTACTCAGGGACAGACACAGAATTGTTACTCAGGGACAGACACAGAATTGTTAATGAGGGACACAGAATTGTTACTGAGGGACACAGAATTGTTACTCAGGGACAGACACAGAATTGTTACTGAGGGACACAGAATTGTTACTGAGGGACACAGAATTGTTACTCAGGGACAGACACAGAATTGTTACTGAGGGACACAGAATTGTTACTGAGGGACACAGAATTGTTACTCAGGGAAAGACACAGAATTGTTACTGAGGGACACAGAATTGTTACTGAGGGACACAGAATTGTTACTGAGGGACACAGAAGTGTTACTGAGGGACACAGAATTGTTACTCAGGGACACAGAATTGTTACTCAGGGACAGACACAGAATTGTTACTCAGGGACAGACACAGAATTGTTACTGAGGGACACAGAATTGTTACTGAGGGACACAGAATTGTTACTCAGGGACACAGAATTGTTACTCAGGGACAGACACAGAATTGTTACTGAGGGACACAGAATTGTTACTCAGGGACACAGAATTGTTACTCAGGGACAGACACAGAATTGTTACTCAGGGACAGACACAGAATTGTTACTGAGGGACACAGAATTGTTACTGAGGGACACAGAATTGTTACTCAGGGAAAGACACAGAATTGTTACTGAGAGACACAGAATTGTTACTGAGGGACACAGAATTGTTACTCAGGGACACAGAATTGTTACTCAGGGACACAGAATTGTTACTCAGGGACAGACACAGAATTGTTACTGAGGGACACAGAATTGTTACTGAGGGACACAGAATTGTTACTCAGGGACACAGAATTGTTACTCAGGGACACAGAATTGTTACTCAGGGACAGACACAGAATTGTTACTGAGGGACACAGAATTGTTACTGAGGGACACAGAATTGTTACTCAGGGACAGACACAGAATTGTTTCTCAGGGACACAGAATTGTTA
Source organism: Staurois parvus (assembly GCF_062004578.1). Lineage (NCBI taxonomy): Eukaryota > Metazoa > Chordata > Amphibia > Anura > Ranidae > Staurois > Staurois parvus. The sequence goes on along the minus strand of NW_028317807.1, from coordinate 4,070,568 downwards.
CTGAGGGACACATAATTGTTACACAGGGACACAGAATTGTTACTCAGGGACAGACACAGAATTGTTACTGAGGGACACAGAATTGTTACTGAGGGACACAGAATTGTTACTGAGGGATACAGAATTGTTACTCAGGGACAGACACAGAATTGTTACTGAGGGACACATAATTGTTACTGAGGGACACAGAATTATTACTGAACGACACAGAATTGTTACTCAGGGACAGACACAGAATTGTTACTGAGGGACACAGAATTGTTACTGAGGGACACAGAATTGTTACTGAGGGACACAGAATTGTTACTCAGGGACAGACACAGAATTGTTACTCAGGGACAGACACAGAAATGTTACTGAGGGACACAGAATTCTTACTCAGGGACAGACACAGAATTGTTACTGAGGGACACAGAATTGTTACCGAGGGACACAGAATTGTTACTCAGGGACAGACACAGAATTGTTTCTCAGGGACACAGAATTGTTACTCAGGGACACAGAATTGTTACTGAGGGACACAGAATTGTTACTCAGGGACACAGAATTGTTACTCAGGGACAGACACAGAATTGTTACTGAGGGACACAGAATTGTTACTCAGGGACACAGAGTTGTTACTGAGGGACACAGAATTGTTACTCAGGGACACAGAATTGTTACTGAGGGACACAGAATTGTTACTGAGGGACACAGAATTGTTACTGAGGGACACAGAATTGTTACTCAGGGACAGACACAGAATTGTTACTGAGGGACACAGAATTGTTACTCAGGGACAGACACAGAATTGTTACTGAGGGACACAGAATTGTTACTGAGGGACACAGAATTGTTACTGAGGAATACAGAATTGTTACTCAGGGACAGACACAGAATTGTTACTGAGGGACACAGAATTGTTACTGAGGGATACAGAATTGTTACTCAGGGACAGACACAGAATTGTTACTGAGGGACACAGAATTGTTACTGAGGGACACAGAATTGTTACTGAGGGACAGACACAGAATTGTTACTGAGGGACACAGAATTGTTACTGAGGGACACAGAATTGTTACTGAGGGACACAGAAGTGTTACTGAGGGACACAGAATTGTTACTCAGGGACACAGAATTGTTACTCAGGGACACAGAATTGTTACTCAGGGACAGACACAGAATTGTTACTGAGGGACACAGAATTGTTACTGAGGGACACAGAATTGTTACTGAGGGACACAGAATTGTTACTCAGGGACAGACACAGAATTGTTACTGAGGGACACAGAATTGTTACTGAGGGACACAGAATTGTTACTCAGGGAAAGACACAGAATTGTTACTGAGGGACACAGAATTGTTACTGAGGGACACAGAATTGTTACTGAGGGACACAGAAGTGTTACTGAGGGACACAGAATTGTTACTCAGGGACACAGAATTGTTACTCAGGGACAGACACAGAATTGTTACTCAGGGACAGACACAGAATTGTTACTGAGGGACACAGAATTGTTACTGAGGGACACAGAATTGTTACTGAGGGACACAGAATTGTTACTCAGGGACAGACATAGAATTGTTACTCAGGGACAGACACAGAATTGTTACTGAGGGACACATAATTGTTACTGAGGGACACAGAATTGTTACTCAGGGACAGACACAGAATTGTTACTGAGGGACACAGAATTGTTACTGAGGGACACAGAATTGTTACTGAGGGATACAGAATTGTTACTCAGGGACAGACACAGAATTGTTACTGAGGGACACAAAATTGTTACTGAGGGACACAGAATTATTACTGAACGACACAGAATTGTTACTCAGGGACAGACACAGAATTGTTACTGAGGGACACAGAATTGTTACTGAGGGACACAGAATTGTTACTGAGGGACACAGAATTGTTACTCAGGGACAGACACAGAATTGTTACTCAGGGACAGACACAGAAATGTTACTGAGGGACACAGAATTGTTACTCAGGGACAGACACAGAATTGTTACTGAGGGACACAGAATTGTTACCGAGGGACACAGAATTGTTACTCAGGGACAGACACAGAATTGTTTCTCAGGGACACAGAATTGTTACTCAGGGACACAGAATTGTTACTGAGGGACACAGAATTGTTACTCAGGGACACAGAATTGTTACTCAGGGACAGACACAGAATTGTTACTGAGGGACACAGAATTGTTACTCAGGGACACAGAGTTGTTACTGAGGGACACAGAATTGTTACTCAGGGACACAGAATTGTTACTGAGGGACACAGAATTGTTACTGAGGGACACAGAATTGTTACTGAGGGACACAGAATTGTTACTCAGGGACAGACACAGAATTGTTACTGAGGGACACAGAATTGTTACTGAGGGACACAGAATTGTTACTCAGGGACACAGAATTGTTACTCAGGGACAGACACAGAATTGTTGCTCAGGGACAGACACAGAATTGTTACTGAGGGACACAGAATTGTTACTGAGGGACACAGAATTGTTACTCAGGGACACAGAATTGTTACTCAGGGACAGACACAGAATTGTTACTGAGGGACACAGAATTATTACTGAACGACACAGAATTGTTACTCAGGGACAGACACAGAATTGTTACTGAGGGACACAGAATTGTTACTGAGGGACACAGAATTGTTACTCAGGGACACAGAATTGTTACTCAGGGACAGACACAGAATTGTTACTCAGGGACAGACACAGAATTGTTACTGAGGGACACAGAATTGTTACTCAGGGACAGACACAGAATTGTTACTGAGGGACACAGAATTGTTACTGAGGGACACAGAATTGTTACTGAGGGATACAGAATTGTTACTCAGGGACAGACACAGAATTGTTACTGAGGGACACAGAATTGTTACTGAGGGACACAGAATTGTTACTCAGGGACAGACACAGAATTGTTACTGAGGGACACATAATTGTTACTGAGGGACACAGAATTGTTCCTGAGGGACACAGAATTGTTACTGAGGGACACAGAAGTGTTACTGAGGGACACAGAATTGTTACTCAGGGACACAGAATTGTTACTCAGGGACACAGAATTGTTACTCAGGGACACAGAATTGTTAATCAGGGACAGACACAAAATTGTTACTGAGGGACACAGAATTGTTACTCAGGGACAGACACAGAATTGTTACTGAGGGACACAGAATTGTTACTCAGGGACACAGAATTGTCACTCAGGGACACAGAATTGTTACTCAAGGACAGACACAGAATTGTTACTGAGGGACACAGAATTGTTACTGAGGGACACAGAATTGTTACTCAGGGACAGACACAGAATTGTTTCTGAGGGACACAGAATTGTTACTCAGGGACACAGAATTGTTACTGAGGGACACAGAATTGTTACTCAGGGACACAGAATTGTTACTCAGGGACAGACACAGAATTGTTACTGAGGGACACAGAATTGTTACTCAGGGACACAGAATTGTTACTCAGGGACACAGAATTGTTACTCAGGGACAGACACAGAATTGTTACTCAGGGACACAGAATTGTTACTGAGGGACACAGAATTGTTACTGAGGGACACAGAATTGTTACTCAGGGACAGACACAGAATTGTTACTCAGGGACAAACACAGAATTGTTACTGAGGGACACAGAATTGTTACTGAGGGACACAGAATTGTTACTGAGGGACACAGAATTGTTACTCAGGGACACAGAATTGTTACTCAGGGACAGACACAGAATTGTTACTGAGGGATACAGAATTGTTACTGAGGGACACAGAATTGTTACTCAGGGACAGACACAGAATTGTTACTGAGGGACACAGAATTGTTACTGAGGGACACAGAATTGTTACTGAGGGACACAGAATTGTTACTCAGGGACAGACACAGAATTGTTACTCAGGGACAGACACAGAATTGTTAATGAGGGACACAGAATTGTTACTGAGGGACACAGAATTGTTACTCAGGGACAGACACAGAATTGTTACTGAGGGACACAGAATTGTTACTGAGGGACACAGAATTGTTACTCAGGGACAGACACAGAATTGTTACTGAGGGACACAGAATTGTTACTGAGGGACACAGAATTGTTACTCAGGGAAAGACACAGAATTGTTACTGAGGGACACAGAATTGTTACTGAGGGACACAGAATTGTTACTGAGGGACACAGAAGTGTTACTGAGGGACACAGAATTGTTACTCAGGGACACAGAATTGTTACTCAGGGACAGACACAGAATTGTTACTCAGGGACAGACACAGAATTGTTACTGAGGGACACAGAATTGTTACTGAGGGACACAGAATTGTTACTCAGGGACACAGAATTGTTACTCAGGGACAGACACAGAATTGTTACTGAGGGACACAGAATTGTTACTCAGGGACACAGAATTGTTACTCAGGGACAGACACAGAATTGTTACTCAGGGACAGACACAGAATTGTTACTGAGGGACACAGAATTGTTACTCAGGGACAGACACAGAATTGTTACTGAGGGACACAGAATTGTTACTGAGGGACACAGAATTGTTACTGAGGAATACAGAATTGTTACTCAGGGACAGACACAGAATTGTTACTGAGGGACACAGAATTGTTACTGAGGGATACAGAATTGTTACTCAGGGACAGACACAGAATTGTTACTGAGGGACACAGAATTGTTACTGAGGGACACAGAATTGTTACTGAGGGACAGACACAGAATTGTTACTGAGGGACACAGAATTGTTACTGAGGGACACAGAAGTGTTACTGAGGGACACAGAATTGTTACTCAGGGACACAGAATTGTTACTCAGGGACACAGAATTGTTACTCAGGGACAGACACAGAATTGTTACTGAGGGACACAGAATTGTTACTGAGGGACACAGAATTGTTACTGAGGGACACAGAATTGTTACTCAGGGACAGACACAGAATTGTTACTGAGGGACACAGAATTGTTACTGAGGGACACAGAATTGTTACTCAGGGAAAGACACAGAATTGTTACTGAGGGACACAGAATTGTTACTGAGGGACACAGAATTGTTACTGAGGGACACAGAAGTGTTACTGAGGGACACAGAATTGTTACTCAGGGACACAGAATTGTTACTCAGGGACAGACACAGAATTGTTACTCAGGGACAGACACAGAATTGTTACTGAGGGACACAGAATTGTTACTGAGGGACACAGAATTGTTACTGAGGGACACAGAATTGTTACTCAGGGACAGACATAGAATTGTTACTCAGGGACAGACACAGAATTGTTACTGAGGGACACATAATTGTTACTGAGGGACACAGAATTGTTACTCAGGGACAGACACAGAATTGTTACTGAGGGACACAGAATTGTTACTGAGGGACACAGAATTGTTACTGAGGGATACAGAATTGTTACTCAGGGACAGACACAGAATTGTTACTGAGGGACACAAAATTGTTACTGAGGGACACAGAATTATTACTGAACGACACAGAATTGTTACTCAGGGACAGACACAGAATTGTTACTGAGGGACACAGAATTGTTACTGAGGGACACAGAATTGTTACTGAGGGACACAGAATTGTTACTCAGGGACAGACACAGAATTGTTACTCAGGGACAGACACAGAAATGTTACTGAGGGACACAGAATTGTTACTCAGGGACAGACACAGAATTGTTACTGAGGGACACAGAATTGTTACCGAGGGACACAGAATTGTTACTCAGGGACAGACACAGAATTGTTTCTCAGGGACACAGAATTGTTACTCAGGGACACAGAATTGTTACTGAGGGACACAGAATTGTTACTCAGGGACACAGAATTGTTACTCAGGGACAGACACAGAATTGTTACTGAGGGACACAGAATTGTTACTCAGGGACACAGAGTTGTTACTGAGGGACACAGAATTGTTACTCAGGGACACAGAATTGTTACTCAGGGACACAGAATTGTTACTGAGGGACACAGAATTGTTACTGAGGGACACAGAATTGTTACTGAGGGACACAGAATTGTTACTCAGGGACAGACACAGAATTGTTACTGAGGGACACAGAATTGTTACTGAGGGACACAGAATTGTTACTCAGGGACACAGAATTGTTACTCAGGGACAGACACAGAATTGTTGCTCAGGGACAGACACAGAATTGTTACTGAGGGACACAGAATTGTTACTGAGGGACACAGAATTGTTACTCAGGGACACAGAATTGTTACTCAGGGACAGACACAGAATTGTTACTGAGGGACACAGAATTATTACTGAACGACACAGAATTGTTACTCAGGGACAGACACAGAATTGTTACTGAGGGACACAGAATTGTTACTGAGGGACACAGAATTGTTACTCAGGGACACAGAATTGTTACTCAGGGACAGACACAGAATTGTTACTCAGGGACAGACACAGAATTGTTACTGAGGGACACAGAATTGTTACTCAGGGACAGACACAGAATTGTTACTGAGGGACACAGAATTGTTACTGAGGGACACAGAATTGTTACTGAGGGATACAGAATTGTTACTCAGGGACAGACACAGAATTGTTACTGAGGGACACAGAATTGTTACTGAGGGACACAGAATTGTTACTCAGGGACAGACACAGAATTGTTACTGAGGGACACATAATTGTTACTGAGGGACACAGAATTGTTCCTGAGGGACACAGAATTGTTACTGAGGGACACAGAAGTGTTACTGAGGGACACAGAATTGTTACTCAGGGACACAGAATTGTTACTCAGGGACACAGAATTGTTACTCAGGGACACAGAATTGTTAATCAGGGACAGACACAAAATTGTTACTGAGGGACACAGAATTGTTACTCAGGGACAGACACAGAATTGTTACTGAGGGACACAGAATTGTTACTCAGGGACACAGAATTGTCACTCAGGGACACAGAATTGTTACTCAAGGACAGACACAGAATTGTTACTGAGGGACACAGAATTGTTACTGAGGGACACAGAATTGTTACTCAGGGACAGACACAGAATTGTTTCTGAGGGACACAGAATTGTTACTCAGGGACACAGAATTGTTACTGAGGGACACAGAATTGTTACTCAGGGACACAGAATTGTTACTCAGGGACAGACACAGAATTGTTACTGAGGGACACAGAATTGTTACTCAGGGACACAGAATTGTTACTCAGGGACACAGAATTGTTACTCAGGGACAGACACAGAATTGTTACTCAGGGACACAGAATTGTTACTGAGGGACACAGAATTGTTACTGAGGGACACAGAATTGTTACTCAGGGACAGACACAGAATTGTTACTCAGGGACAAACACAGAATTGTTACTGAGGGACACAGAATTGTTACTGAGGGACACAGAATTGTTACTGAGGGACACAGAATTGTTACTCAGGGACACAGAATTGTTACTCAGGGACAGACACAGAATTGTTACTGAGGGATACAGAATTGTTACTGAGGGACACAGAATTGTTACTCAGGGACAGACACAGAATTGTTACTGAGGGACACAGAATTGTTACTGAGGGACACAGAATTGTTACTGAGGGACACAGAATTGTTACTCAGGGACAGACACAGAATTGTTACTCAGGGACAGACACAGAATTGTTAATGAGGGACACAGAATTGTTACTGAGGGACACAGAATTGTTACTCAGGGACAGACACAGAATTGTTACTGAGGGACACAGAATTGTTACTGAGGGACACAGAATTGTTACTCAGGGACAGACACAGAATTGTTACTGAGGGACACAGAATTGTTACTGAGGGACACAGAATTGTTACTCAGGGAAAGACACAGAATTGTTACTGAGGGACACAGAATTGTTACTGAGGGACACAGAATTGTTACTGAGGGACACAGAAGTGTTACTGAGGGACACAGAATTGTTACTCAGGGACACAGAATTGTTACTCAGGGACAGACACAGAATTGTTACTCAGGGACAGACACAGAATTGTTACTGAGGGACACAGAATTGTTACTGAGGGACACAGAATTGTTACTCAGGGACACAGAATTGTTACTCAGGGACAGACACAGAATTGTTACTGAGGGACACAGAATTGTTACTCAGGGACACAGAATTGTTACTCAGGGACAGACACAGAATTGTTACTCAGGGACAGACACAGAATTGTTACTGAGGGACACAGAATTGTTACTGAGGGACACAGAATTGTTACTCAGGGAAAGACACAGAATTGTTACTGAGAGACACAGAATTGTTACTGAGGGACACAGAATTGTTACTCAGGGACACAGAATTGTTACTCAGGGACACAGAATTGTTACTCAGGGACAGACACAGAATTGTTACTGAGGGACACAGAATTGTTACTGAGGGACACAGAATTGTTACTCAGGGACACAGAATTGTTACTCAGGGACACAGAATTGTTACTCAGGGACAGACACAGAATTGTTACTGAGGGACACAGAATTGTTACTGAGGGACACAGAATTGTTACTCAGGGACAGACACAGAATTGTTTCTCAGGGACACAGAATTGTTACTGAGGGACACATAATTGTTACACAGGGACACAGAATTGTTACTCAGGGACAGACACAGAATTGTTACTGAGGGACACAGAATTGTTACTCAGGGACACAGAGTTGTTACTGAGGGACACAGAATTGTTACTCAGGGACACAGAATTGTTACTCAGGGACAGACACAGAATTGTTACTGAGGGACACAGAATTGTTACTCAGGGACAGACACAGAATTGTTACTGAGGGACACAGAATTGTTACTGAGGGACACAGAATTGTTACTGAGGGACACAGAATTGTTACTCAGGGACACAGAATTGTTACTCAGGGACAGACACAGAATTGTTGCTCAGGGACAGACACAGAATTGTTACTGAGGGACACAGAATTGTTACTGAGGGACACAGAATTGTTACTCAGGGACACAGAATTGTTACTCAGGGACAGACACAGAATTGTTACTGAGGGACACAGAATTATTACTGAACGACACAGAATTGTTACTCAGGGACAGACACAGAATTGTTACTGAGGGACACAGAATTGTTACTGAGGGACACAGAATTGCTACTCAGGGACAGACACAGAATTGTTACTCAGGGACAGACACAGAATTGTTACTGAGGGACACAGAATTGTTACTCAGGGACAGACACAGAATTGTTACTGAGGGACACAGAATTGTTACTGAGGGACACAGAATTGTTACTGAGGGATACAGAATTGTTACTCAGGGACAGACACAGAATTGTTACTGAGGGACACAGAATTGTTACTGAGGGATACAGAATTGTTACTCAGGGACAGACACAGAATTGTTACTGAGGGACACAGAATTGTTACTGAGGGACACAGAATTATTACTGAACGACACAGAATTGTTACTCAGGGACAGACACAGAATTGTTACTGAGGGACACAGAATTGTTACTGAGGGACACAGAATTGTTACTCAGGGACACAGAATTGTTACTCAGGGACAGACACAGAATTGTTGCTCAGGGACAGACACAGAATTGTTACTGAGGGACACAGAATTGTTACTCAGGGACACAGAATTGTTACTCAGGGACAGACACAGAATTGTTACTCAGGGACAGACACAGAATTGTTACTGAGGGACACAGAATTGTTACTGAGGGACACAGAATTGTTACTCAGGGACAGACACAGAATTGTTACTGAGGGACACAGAATTGTTACTGAGGGACACAGAATTGTTACACAGGGACACAGAATTGTTACTCAGGGACACAGAATTGTTACTCAGGGACAGACACAGAATTGTTTCTCAGGGACACAGAATTGTTACTCAGGGACACAGAATTGTTACTCAGGGACACAGAATTGTTACTCAGGGACAGACACAGAATTGTTACTGAGGGACACAGAATTGTTACTGAGGGACACAGAATTGTTACTCAGGGACAGACACAGAATTGTTTCTCAGGGACACAGAATTGTTACTCAGGGACACAGAATTGTTACTGAGGGACACAGAATTGTTACTCAGGGACACAGAATTGTTACTCAGGGACAGACACAGAATTGTTACTGAGGGACACAGAATTGTTACTCAGGGACACAGAGTTGTTACTGAGGGACACAGAATTGTTATTCAGGGACACAGAATTGTTACTCAGGGACACAGAATTGTTACTGAGGGACACAGAATTGTTACTGAGGGACACAGAATTGTTACTGAGGGACACAGAATTGTTACTCAGGGACAGACACAGAATTGTTACTGAGGGACACAGAATTGTTACTGAGGGACACAGAATTGTTACTGAGGGACACAGAATTGTTACTGAGGGACACAGAATTGTTTCTCAGGGACAGACACAGAATTGTTACTCAGGGACAGACACAGAATTGTTACTGAGGGACACAGAATTGTTACTGAAGGACACAGAATTGTTACTGAGGGACACAGAATTGTTACTGAGGGACACAGAATTGTTACTCAGGGACAGACACAGAATTGTTACTGAGGGACACAGAATTGTTACTGAGGGACACAGAATTGTTACTCAGGGACACAGAATTGTTACTCAGGGACACAGAATTGTTACTCAGGGACAGACACAGAATTGTTACTGAGGGACACAGAATTGTTACTGAGGGACACAGAATTGTTACTCAGGGACACAGAATTGTTACTCAGGGACACAGAATTGTTACTCAGGGACACAGAATTGTTACTCAGGGACAGACACAGAATTGTTACTGAGGGACACAGAATTGTTACTGAGGGACACAGAATTGTTACTCAGGGACAGACACAGAATTGTTTCTCAGGGACACAGAATTGTTACTCAGGGACACAGAATTGTTACTGAGGGACACATAATTGTTACTCAGGGACACAGAATTGTTACTCAGGGACAGACACAGAATTGTTACTGAGGGACACAGAATTGTTACTCAGGGACACAGAGTTGTTACTGAGGGACACAGAATTGTTACTCAGGGACACAGAATTGTTACTCAGGGACACAGAATTGTTACTGAGGGACACAGAATTGTTACTGAGGGACACAGAATTGTTACTGAGGGACACAGAATTGTTACTCAGGGACAGACACAGAATTGTTACTGAGGGACACAGAATTGTTACTGAGGGACACAGAATTGTTACTGAGGGACACAGAATTGTTACTCAGGGACACAGAATTGTTACTCAGGGACAGACACAGAATTGTTGCTCAGGGACAGACACAGAATTGTTACTGAGGGACACAGGATTGTTACTGAGGGACACAGAATTGTTACTCAGGGACACAGAATTGTTACTCAGGGACAGACACAGAATTGTTACTGAGGGACACAGAATTATTACTGAACGACACAGAATTGTTACTCAGGGACAGACACAGAATTGTTACTGAGGGACACAGAATTGTTACTGAGGGACACAGAATTGTTACTGAGGGACACAGAATTGTTACTCAGGGACAGACACAGAATTGTTACTCAGGGACAGACACAGAATTGTTACTGAGGGACACAGAATTGTTACTCAGGGACAGACACAGAATTGTTACTGAGGGACACAGAATTGTTACTGAGGGACACAGAATTGTTACTGAGGAATACAGAATTGTTACTCAGGGACAGACACAGAATTGTTACTGAGGGACACAGAATTGTTACTGAGGGATACAGAATTGTTTCTCAGGGACAGACACAGAATTGTTACTGAGGGACACAGAATTGTTACTGAGGGACACAGAATTGTTACTGAGGGACAGACACAGAATTGTTACTGAGGGACACAGAATTGTTACTGAGGGACACAGAATTGTTACTGAGGGACACAGAAGTGTTACTGAGGGACACAGAATTGTTACTCAGGGACACAGAATTGTTACTCAGGGACACAGAATTGTTACTCAGGGACAGACACAGAATTGTTACTGAGGGACACAGAATTGTTACTGAGGGACACAGAATTGTTACTGAGGGACACAGAATTGTTACTCAGGGACAGACACAGAATTGTTACTGAGGGACACAGAATTGTTACTGAGGGACACAGAATTGTTACTCAGGGAAAGACACAGAATTGTTACTGAGGGACACAGAATTGTTACTGAGGGACACAGAATTGTTACTGAGGGACACAGAAGTGTTACTGAGGGACACAGAATTGTTACTCAGGGACACAGAATTGTTACTCAGGGACAGACACAGAATTGTTACTCAGGGACAGACACAGAATTGTTACTGAGGGACACAGAATTGTTACTGAGGGACACAGAATTGTTACTGAGGGACACAGAATTGTTACTCAGGGACAGACACAGAATTGTTACTCAGGGACAGACACAGAATTGTTACTGAGGGACACATAATTGTTACTGAGGGACACAGAATTGTTACTCAGGGACAGACACAGAATTGTTACTGAGGGACACAGAATTGTTACTGAGGGACACAGAATTGTTACTGAGGGATACAGAATTGTTACTCAGGGACAGACACAGAATTGTTACTGAGGGACACAAAATTGTTACTGAGGGACACAGAATTATTACTGAACGACACAGAATTGTTACTCAGGGACAGACACAGAATTGTTACTGAGGGACACAGAATTGTTACTGAGGGACACAGAATTGTTACTGAGGGACACAGAATTGTTACTCAGGGACAGACACAGAATTGTTACTCAGGGACAGACACAGAAATGTTACTGAGGGACACAGAATTGTTACTCAGGGACAGACACAGAATTGTTACTGAGGGACACAGAATTGTTACTGAGGGACACAGAATTGTTACTCAGGGACAGACACAGAATTGTTTCTCAGGGACACAGAATTGTTACTCAGGGACACAGAATTGTTACTGAGGGACACAGAATTGTTACTCAGGGACACAGAATTGTTACTCAGGGACAGACACAGAATTGTTACTGAGGGACACAGAATTGTTACTCAGGGACACAGAGTTGTTACTGAGGGACACAGAATTGTTACTCAGGGACACAGAATTGTTACTGAGGGACACAGAATTGTTACTGAGGGACACAGAATTGTTACTGAGGGACACAGAATTGTTACTGAGGGACACAGAATTGTTACTCAGGGACAGACACAGAATTGTTACTGAGGGACACAGATTTGTTACTGAGGGACACAGAATTGTTACTGAGGGACACAGAATTGTTACTCAGGGACACAGAATTGTTACTCAGGGACAGACACAGAATTGTTGCTCAGGGACAGACACAGAATTGTTACTGAGGGACACAGAATTGTTACTGAGGGACACAGAATTGTTACTCAGGGAAAGACACAGAATTGTTACTGAGAGACACAGAATTGTTACTGAGGGACACAGAATTGTTACTCAGGGACACAGAATTGTTACTCAGGACACAGAATTGTTACTCAGGGACAGACACAGAATTGTTACTGAGGGACACAGAATTGTTACTGAGGGACACAGAATTGTTACTCAGGGACACAGAATTGTTACTCAGGGACACAGAATTGTTACTCAGGGACACAGAATTGTTACTCAGGGACAGACACAGAATTGTTATTCAGGGACACAGAATTGTTACTCAGGGACACAGAATTGTTACTGAGGGACACATAATTGTTACTCAGGGACACAGAATTGTTACTCGGGGACAGACACAGAATTGTTACTGAGGGACACAGAATTGTTACTCAGGGACACAGAGTTGTTACTGAGGGACACAGAATTGTTACTCAGGGACACAGAATTGTTACTCAGGGACAGACACAGAATTGTTACTGAGGGACACAGAATTGTTACTCAGGGACAGACACAGAATTGTTACTGAGGGACACAGAATTGTTACTGAGGGACACAGAATTGTTACTGAGGGACACAGAATTGTTACTCAGGGACACAGAATTGTTACTCAGGGACAGACACAGAATTGTTGCTCAGGGACAGACACAGAATTGTTACTGAGGGACACAGAATTGTTACTGAGGGACACAGAATTGTTACTCAGGGACACAGAATTGTTACTCAGGGACAGACACAGAATTGTTACTGAGGGACACAGAATTATTACTGAACGACACAGAATTGTTACTCAGGGACAGACACAGAATTGTTACTGAGGGACACAGAATTGTTACTGAGGGACACAGAATTGTTACTGAGGGACACAGAATTGCTACTCAGGGACAGACACAGAATTGTTACTCAGGGACAGACACAGAATTGTTACTGAGGGACACAGAATTGTTACTCAGGGACAGACACAGAATTGTTACTGAGGGACACAGAATTGTTACTGAGGGACACAGAATTGTTACTGAGGGATACAGAATTGTTACTCAGGGACAGACACAGAATTGTTACTGAGGGACACAGAATTGTTACTGAGGGATACAGAATTGTTACTCAGGGACAGACACAGAATTGTTACTGAGGGACACAGAATTGTTACTGAGGGACACAGAATTGTTACTGAGGGACAGACACAGAATTGTTACTGAGGGACACATAATTGTTACTGAGGGACACAGAATTGTTACTGAGGGACACAGAAGTGTTACTGAGGGACACAGAATTGTTACTCAGGGACACAGAATTGTTACTCAGGGACACAGAATTGTTACTCAGGGACAGACACAGAATTGTTACTGAGGGACACAGAATTGTTACTGAGGGACGCAGAATTGTTACTCAGGGACAGACACAGAATTGTTACTGAGGGACACAGAATTGTTACTGAGGGACACAGAATTGTTACTCAGGGAAAGACACAGAATTGTTACTGAGGGACACAGAATTGTTACTGAGGGACACAGAAGTGTTACTGAGGGACACAGAATTGTTACTCAGGGACACAGAATTGTTACTCAGGGACAGACACAGAATTGTTACTCAGGGACAGACACAGAATTGTTACTGAGGGACACAGAATTGTTACTGAGGGACACAGAATTGTTACTGAGGGACACAGAATTGTTACTCAGGGACAGACACAGAATTGTTACTCAGGGACAGACACAGAATTGTTACTGAGGGACACATAATTGTTACTGAGGGACACAGAATTGTTACTCAGGGACAGACACAGAATTGTTACTGAGGGACACAGAATTGTTACTGAGGGACACAGAATTGTTACTGAGGGATACAGAATTGTTACTCAGGGACAGACACAGAATTGTTACTGAGGGACACAGAATTGTTACTGAGGGACACAGAATTATTACTGAACGACACAGAATTGTTACTCAGGGACAGACACAGAATTGTTACTGAGGGACACAGAATTGTTACTGAGGGACACAGAATTGTTACTGAGGGACACAGAATTGTTACTCAGGGACAGACACAGAATTGTTACTCAGGGACAGACACAGAAATGTTACTGAGGGACACAGAATTGTTACTCAGGGACAGACACAGAATTGTTACTGAGGGACACAGAATTGTTACTGAGGGACACAGAATTGTTACTGAGGGATACAGAATTGTTACTCAGGGACAGACACAGAATTGTTACTGAGGGACACAGAATTTTTACTGAAGGACACAGAATTGTTACTGAGGGACACAGAATTGTTACTGAGGGACACAGAATTGTTACTCAGGGACAGACACAGAATTGTTACTGAGGGACACAGATTTGTTACTGAGGGACACAGAATTATTACTGAACGACACAGAATTGTTACTCAGGGACAGACACAGAATTGTTACTGAGGGACACAGAATTGTTACTGAGGGACACAGAATTGTTACTGAGGGACACAGAATTGTTACTCAGGGACAGACACAGAATTGTTACTCAGGTACAGACACAGAAATGTTACTGAGGGACACAGAATTGTTACTCAGGGACAGACACAGAATTGTTACTGAGGGACACAGAATTGTTACTGAGGGACACAGAATTGTTACTGAGGGATACAGAATTGTTACTCAGGGACAGACACAGAATTGTTACTGAGGGACACAGAATTGTTACTGAGGGACACAGAATTGTTACTCAGGGACAGACACAGAATTGTTACTGAGGGACACAGAATTGTTACTGAAGGACACAGAATTGTTACTGAGGGACACAGAATTGTTACTGAGGGACACAGAAGTGTTACTGAGGGACACAGAATTGTTACTCAGGGACACAGAATTGTTACTCAGGGACACAGAATTGTTACTCAGGGACAGACACAGAATTGTTACTGAGGGACACAGAATTGTTACTCAGGGACACAGAATAGTCACTCAGGGACACAGAATTGTTACTCAGGGACAGACACAGAATTGTTACTGAGGGACACAGAATTGTTACTGAGGGACACAGAATTGTTACTCAGGGACAGACACAGAATTGTTTCTGAGGGACACAGAATTGTTACTCAGGGACACAGAATTGTTACTGAGGGACACAGAATTGTTACTCAGGGACTCAGAATTGTTACTCAGGGACAGACACAGAATTGTTACTGAGGGACACAGAATTGTTATTCAGGGACACAGAATTGTTACTCAGGGACACAGAATTGTTACTCAGGGACAGACACAGAATTGTTACTCAGGGACACAGAATTGTTACTGAGGGACACAGAATTGTTTCTCAGGGACAGACACAGAATTGTTACTCAGGGACAGACACAGAATTGTTACTGAGGGACACAGAATTGTTACTCAGGGACACATAATTGTTACTCAGGGACAGACACAGAATTGTTACTGAGGAACACAGAATTGTTACTGAGGGACACAGAATTGTTACTCAGGGACAGACACAGAATTGTTACTGAGGGACACAGAATTGTTACTGAGGGACACAGAATTGTTACTGAGGGACACAGAATTGTTACTCAGGGACAGACACAGAATTGTTACTCAGGGACAGACACAGAATTGTTAATGAGGGACACAGAATTGTTACTGAGGGACACAGAATTGTTACTCAGGGACAGACACAGAATTGTTACTGAGGGACACAGAATTGTTACTGAGGGACACAGAAGTGTTACTGAGGGACACAGAATTGTTACTCAGGGACACAGAATTGTTACTCAGGGACAGACACAGAATTGTTACTCAGGGACAGACACAGAATTGTTACTGAGGGACACAGAATTGTTACTGAGGGACACAGAATTGTTACTGAGGGACACAGAATTGTTACTCAGGGACAGACACAGAATTGTTACACAGGGACAGACACAGAATTGTTACTGAGGGACACAGAATTGTTACTGAGGGACACAGAATTGTTACTGAGGGATACAGAATTGTTACTCAGGGACAGACACAGAATTGTTACTGAGGGACACAGAATTGTTACTGAGGGATACAGAATTGTTACTCAGGGACAGACACAGAATTGTTACTGAGGGACACAGAATTGTTACTGAGGGACACAGAATTGTTACTGAGGGACAGACACAGAATTGTTACTGAGGGACACAGAATTGTTACTGAGGGACACAGAATTGTTTCTGAGGGACACAGAAGTGTGACTGAGGGACACAGAATTGTTACTCAGGGACACAGAATTGTTACTCAGGGACACAGAATTGTTACTCAGGGACAGACACAGAATTGTTACTGAGGGACACAGAATTGCTACTGAGGGACACAGAATTGTTACTCAGGGACACAGAATTGTTACTCAGGGACAGACACAGAATTGTTACTGAGGGACACAGAATTGTTACTCAGGGACAGACACAGAATTGTTTCTGAGGGACACAGAATTGTTACTCAGGGACACAGAATTGTTACTGAGGGACACAGAATTGTTACTCAGGGACACAGAATTATTACTCAGGGACAGACACAGAATTGTTACTGAGGGACACAGAATTGTTACTGAGGGACACAGAATTGTTACTCAGGGAAAGACACAGAATTGTTACTGAGGGACACAGAATTGTTACTGAGGGACACAGAAGTGTTACTGAGGGACACAGAATTGTTACTCAGGGACACAGAATTGTTACTCAGGGACAGACACAGAATTGTTACTCAGGGACAGACACAGAATTGTTACTGAGGGACACAGAATTGTTACTGAGGGACACAGAATTGTTACTCAGGGACAGACACAGAATTGTTACACAGGGACAGACACAGAATTGTTACTGAGGGACACAGAATTGTTACTGAGGGACACAGAATTGTTACTGAGGGATACAGAATTGTTACTCAGGGACAGACACAGAATTGTTACTGAGGGACACAGAATTGTTACTGAGGGATACAGAATTGTTACTCAGGGACAGACACAGAATTGTTACTGAGGGACACAGAATTGTTACTGAGGGACACAGAATTGTTACTGAGGGACAGACACAGAATTGTTACTGAGGGACACAGAATTGTTACTGAGGGACACAGAATTGTTACTGAGGGACACAGAAGTGTTACTGAGGGACACAGAATTGTTACTCAGGGACACAGAATTGTTACTCAGGGACACAGAATTGTTACTCAGGGACAGACACAGAATTGTTACTGAGGGACACAGAATTGTTACTGAGGGACACAGAATTGTTACTCAGGGACACAGAATTGTTACTCAGGGACAGACACAGAATTGTTACTGAGGGACACAGAATTGTTACTCAGGGACAGACACAGAATTGTTTCTGAGGGACACAGAATTGTTACTCAGGGACACAGAATTGTTACTGAGGGACACAGAATTGTTACTCAGGGACACAGAATTGTTACTCAGGGACAGACACAGAATTGTTACTGAGGGACACAGAAATGTTACTCAGGGACACAGAATTGTTACTCAGGGACAGACACAGAATTGTTACTCAGGGACACAGAATTGTTACTGAGGGACACAGAATTGTTACTCAGGGACACAGAATTGTTACTCAGGGACACAGAATTGTTACTCAGGGACAGACACAGAATTGTTTCTGAGGGACACAGAATTGTTACTCAGGGACACAGAATTGTTACTGAGGGACACAGAATTGTTACTCAGGGACACAGAATTGTTACTCAGGGACAGACACAGAATTGTTACTGAGGGACACAGAAATGTTACTCAGGGACACAGAATTGTTACTCAGGGACAGACACAGAATTGTTACTCAGGGACACAGAATTGTTACTGAGGGACACAGAATTGTTACTCAGGGACACAGAATTGTTACTCAGGGACAGACACAGAATTGTTTCTGAGGGACACAGAATTGTTACTCAGGGACACAGAATTGTTACTGAGGGACACAGAATTGTTACTCAGGGACACAGAATTGTTACTCAGGGACAGACACAGAATTGTTACTGAGGGACACAGAATTGTTACTCAGGGACACAGAATTGTTACTCAGGGACACAGAATTGTTACTCAGGGACTGACACAGAATTGTTACTCAGGGACACAGAATTGTTACTGAGGGACACAGAATTGTTACTCAGGGACACAGAATTGTTACTCAGGGACAGACACAGAATTGTTACTGAGGGACACAGAATTGTTACTGAGGGACACAGAATTGTTACTGAGGGACACAGAATTGTTACTCAGGGACAGACACAGAATTGTTACTGAGGGACACAGAATTGTTACTGAGGGACACAGAATTGTTACTCAGGGACAGACACAGAATTGTTACTGAGGGACACAGAATTGTTACTGAGGGACACAGAATTGTTACTCAGGGACAGACACAGAATTGTTACTCAGGGACAGACACAGAATTGTTACTGAGGGTCACAGAATTGTTACTGAGGGACACAGAATTGTTACTGAGGGACACAGAATTGTTACTCAGGGACAGACACAGAATTGTTACTGAGGGACACAGAATTGTTACTGAGGGACACAGAATTGTTACTGAGGGACACAGAAGTGTTACTGAGGGACACAGAATTTTTACTCAGGGACACAGAATTGTTACTCAGGGACACAGAATTGTTACTCTGGGACAGACACAGAATTGTTACTGAGGGACACAGAATTGTTACTCAGGGACACAGAATTGTTACTCAGGGACAGACACAGAATTGTTACTGAGGGACACAGAATTGTTACTGAGGGACACAGAATTGTTACTCAGGGACAGACACAGAATTGTTTCTGAGGGACACAGAATTGTTACTCAGGGACACAGAATTGTTACTGAGGGACACAGAATTGTTACTCAGGGACACAGAATTGTTACTCAGGGACAGACACAGAATTGTTACTGAGGGACACAGAAATGTTACTCAGGGACACAGAATTGTTACTCAGGGACAGACACAGAATTGTTACTCAGGGACACAGAATTGTTACTGAGGGACACAGAATTGTTACTCAGGGACACAGAATTGTTACTCAGGGACAGACACAGAATTGTTACTGAGGGACACAGAATTGTTACTGAGGGACACAGAATTGTTACTGAGGGACACAGAATTGTTACTCAGGGACACAGAATTGTTACTCAGGGACAGACACAGAATTGTTACTGAGGGACACAGAATTGTTACTGAGGGACACAGAATTGTTACTCAGGGACAGACACAGAATTGTTACTGAGGGACACAGAATTGTTACTGAGGGACACAGAATTGTTACTGAGGGACACAGAATTGTTACTCAGGGACACAGAATTGTTACTCAGGGACAGACACAGAATTGTTACTCAGGGACAGACACAGAATTGTTACTGAGGGACACAGAATTGTTACTGAGGGACACAGAATTGTTACTCAGGGACAGACACAGAATTGTTACTGAGGGACACAGAATTGTTACTCAGGGACAGACACAGAATTGTTACTGAGGGACACAGAATTGTTACTGAGGAACACAGAATTGTTACTCAGGGACACATAATCGTTGTATTAAAGAGTATGTCAGACAACATGCAGAGGAGTGGCAGAGGAGGCAATGTTTTAGGAGCGAGCAGACGTGGCAGCAGAGGAAGGGGTCGAGGCAGCACTAGTCGCAGCCAGAGGCCATTGCTCCCGGTGTCATCCAGCGGTCGTGTCTCCACCGACAACCCTGCCGTCATCGATTGGTTGGCTCGGTCGTCTTCCTCTTCCCAGGTCACCTCTGACACCTACAGCCAACGGTCGGTGGGTACGTCAGACACAACCGTTAGTTGGCATGGCCCGGGAGCAAGCCCACTGAAATCACGTGTCCTCTACCTGCCCCTGTCCTTTGGTGTTCCCTCACCAAGCGAAGTATCGCATGCTGTGGGCTCAGCCCCACTGTACAGTGAGGAAGAGCTAACAGAGGGCAGTCAGGAACGGGGGGAGACATCCGCCTCTTCAGCAGCCAGGCGAAGAAGTAGTGGCGAGGAGAGTGGCTCGGTAGCCGGTCTAGAGACAGGTCTGTCTCCTGACCCACACGCAGCCGAGGGGGCTAGTAGTGAGGCGGAGACCCTAATTGATGATGATGAGGCTGATCGCACTTGGAAGCCTCGTCATCATCAGGCTATTGCTTCCGCATCATCAGGAGAAGAGGGTGGCAGCTTGGCAGCGAGCAAAACAGTCGGTGGGTTGCCCAGGAGGCAGCAGGGTCGCAGCAGTGTCAGTGGAGGCAAACGGCCACGGAGTAGAGCACCAGCTCCACTGCAGCCTACCACCACGGCCAGTAGTGGTGCCGGTGTGCACGAAGGAAGTAGCAGTCAGCCAGGGAGGAGTATCGGGGGCAAAGTTTCCTACTCGGCGGTGTGGCAATTTTTCGTCAAGCCGTCCGAGGAAGTAAACGTAGCCGTATGTCGACTATGTGGCCAGAAAGTCAAGCGTGGCCAGGGGGCCCATGTTGGGACTACAGCGTTGCGGCAGCATATGCAGCGTCGCCATTTGGTGGCCTGGGAAAACCGTGATAAAGATACGGCGATTCTGCCTGCCCCAGCCCCCGCTCCATCACCCGCTCCGTTACTTGCTCCGTCACCCGACGTCAATCGCCCTCTATCAGCCAGTCAAGGCTCCAACACCTCTGCTGAGAGGAGTTGTCGCTCGTTGGCATCTTCCGCTCGTTCAGATGCTCCTTCTCCTGCTACTCCTCTTCACGGATTCCGTCAGCAGTCTTTCTTGGAATCCGTTTCCAAGAGACAACAGTTTGCGAGCACGCACCCGACGGTGCAAAAGCTGAACGTCCTCCTGTCCAAGTTGCTGGTGCTGCAGTCCCTCCCTTTCCAAGTGGTGGACTCAGCACCTTTCCGAGAAATGATGGCTTGTGCCGCGCCGCGGTGGAGAGTGCCAAGCCGTCATTTCTTCGCCAAAAAGGCAGTGCCAGCCCTGCATTCACATGTAGAAGAGATGGTGGGCCAGTCTTTGAGCATGTCGGTCTCTGCCAAAGTGCACGGCAGTGCCGACGTGTGGAGCTGTAACTACGGTCAGGGACAGTACATGTCATTTACGGCCCACTGGGTGAACGTGGTGCCGGCACAGCCGCACCAGCAACTTGGACAGGTCACGCCGCTTTTGCCTCCACGTTTGCACGTCCTTGGTCCACAAAAGATGTCCGCCTCTACCACCTCTTCTTCCGCCGTGTCCTCAGCCGCCACCCCCGTGCCAAGTCCCATTACCCGACCGGCATATCACATGTGCAGGGCGCAACGGTGTCACGCTGTGCTGCACCTGGTATGCCTTGGCGAACGTAGTCACACAGGGGAGGAACTTCTGAGTGTAATGAACAGAGAAATCGACAGATGGCTGTCTCCGCGCAAACTGAAAATCGGAACCATGTTGACCGACAACGGAAAGAACATGGTGTCTGCTCTGCGTCAAGGAAGGTTGTGCCATGCGCAATGCATGGCTCACGTGTTCAATCTGGTTGTCAAGCGGTTCCTAAAATCCACCATCCCACTGCAAGACATCCTTAAAATGTCACGTAAACTTTGCATGCATTTCAGCCATTCCTACACCGCAAAGCACACCCGCCTTGAGCTGCAGCGGCAGAACGGAATTCCACAGCATCGCCTGATCTGCGACGTTGCAACAAGGTGGAATTAAACCCTACACATGTTAGACCGCCTTTACGAACAGCGAAAGGCCATCACCGATTTCCTGATGTTACAAGCGGATAAAGGTACTCCCCTGTGTAACTTCGATGTCAGCCATTGGCAGCTCATGCGTGACACCTGCCGCTTGCTGAGGCCCTTTGAGGAGGCCACGCTATTCGTGAGTCGGCAGGACTATGGGATGAACGACGTCATTCCTCTGTTGCACGTCCTGGAACAAATGCTGTTAACAATGGCTGGTCAGGGTGCGGTAGACGTGGCGCACAGATCTCAACGCCACATGACCCCTGTGGGGGCAGGACAGGAAGAAGAGGAGGAGGTAGAGGAGGACATTTGTGCTCAGGAATTATTGAGTGAAATGGGTGGTTTTTCCACTCAGCGGACAGGAGTGGAGGAGCAGGAGCATCTGGTAGAGGAGGAGGAGACAGAGGACCCAGACGCACCGTGGCAGTATGCTGTGGAGATGGAGGCAGGGAGTCCCTCGCATTCCTTGGCACAAATGGCCCATAGCATGCTCAGTTGCTTGCGTAGCGACAGCCGAATAATAACCATCAGACAGAGGGATGACTTTTGGCTGTCCACCTTGTTGGACCCTCGCTACCGTTCAAAAATGGTGGCCTTTTTCACACCTGCTGAGAGGGAGGCCAAAATAACGTACTATAAAAACCACCTATGTAGTCAGTTGGTCTCTGCCTTTCTGCGCCAACGTCCATCCTCAGACACTGTGGGCCCTGTGCGCTCGCGTTCCGCTGCCATGGCAGCAGGGGAGGGGTGGGGTGGTAGGAGCAGTGGCAGCTCCACCAGCAGCGGCTGCCTCAGTCTGCAGTCGATGATGAGTAGCTTTCTTCACCAGCGCAGTGAGGAAACTACTAACCAGCCGCAGCAGCAGCATCAGGTGGACCTGGAGCAGGAGCTCAAACAACAGGCTTGGGCCTACTTGGACAGCACCCTGCCAACCGAGGTAGACAATCCCCTTGACTACTGGGCAACGAAACTTGACCTTTGGCCCCAACTAGCTGAATTTGCCCTTGAAAGGCTGTCATGCCCGGCCAGTAGCGTGGCATCGGAGCGCGTGTTTAGTGCGGCAGGAGGTATTGTAACTCCGCGGAGGACACGACTGTCCACCCAAAGTGTGGAGAGACTCACGTTTGTGAAAATGAATCAGGCGTGGATTAGTCTGGATTTCAAACCACCAGTTCCTGACACAACTGACTAAATCCGCCATGAATCATGCCCCAAACATGTGCCACTTTCAGGTCTCCTCACACTGCTGGTGTGTTCCATTTTTTGTCATAGGGTGCTGGCAGATTACGGGCCTCCCATTGCTGCTGCCAGGCCCGTAATCTGCCATGGGCCCCCGTACCGCCTCCTCATGCTGCTGCCAGGTCCAGAGTCTCTCATGGGTCCCTGTACGGCCTCCCATTGCTGCTGTCTCCATCGCCACACTCTGCCATGTGCCACTTTCAGGTCTCCTCACACTGCTGGTGTGTTCCATTTTTTGTCATAGGGTGCTGGCAGATTACGGGCCTCCCATTGCTGCTGCCAGGCCCGTAATCTGCCATGGGCCCCTGTACCGCCTCCTCATGCTGCTGCCAGGTCCAGAGTGTGTCATGGGTCCCTGTACGGCCTCCCATTGCTGCTGTCTCCATCGCCACACTCTGCCATGTGCCACTTTCAGGTCTCCTCACACTGCTGGTGTGTTCCATTTTTTGTCATAGGGTGCTGGCAGATTACGGGCCTCTCATTGCTGCTGCCAGGCCCGTAATCTGCCATGGGCCCCTGTACCGCCTCCTCATGCTGCTGCCAGGTCCAGAGTGTCTCATGGGTCCCTGTACGGCCTCCCATTGCTGCTGTCTCCATCGCCACACTCTGCCATGTGCCACTTTCAGGTCTCCTCACACTGCTGGTGTGTTACATTTTTTGTCATAGGGTGCTGGCAGATTACGGGCCTCTCATTGCTGCTGCCAGGCCCGTAATCTGCCATGGGCCCCTGTACCGCCTCCTCATGCTGCTGCCAGGTCCAGAGTCTCTCATGGGTCCCTGTACGGCCTCCCATTGCTGCTGTCTCCATCGCCACACTCTGCCATGTGCCACTTTCAGGTCTCCTCACACTGCTGGTGTGTTCCATTTTTTGTCATAGGGTGCTGGCAGATTACGGGCCTCCCATTGCTGCTGCCAGGCCCGTAATCTGCCATGGGCCCCTGTACCGCTTCCTCATGCTGCTGCCAGGTCCAGAGTGTGTCATGGGTCCCTGTACGGCCTCCCATTGCTGCTGTCTCCATCGCCACACTCTGCCATGTGCCACTTTCAGGTCTCCTCACACTGCTGGTGGGTTCCATTTTTTGTCATAGGGTGCTGGCAGATTACGGGCCTCTCATTGCTGCTGCCAGGCCCGTAATCTGCCATGGGCCCCTGTACCGCCTCCTCATGCTGCTGCCAGGTCCAGAGTGTCTCATGGGTCCCTGTACGGCCTCCCATTGCTGCTGTCTCCATCGCCACACTCTGCCATGTGCCACTTTCAGGTCTCCTCACACTGCTGGTGTGTTACATTTTTTGTCATAGGGTGCTGGCAGATTACGGGCCTCTCATTGCTGCTGCCAGGCCCGTAATCTGCCATGGGCCCCTGTACCGCCTCCTCATGCTGCTGCCAGGTCCAGAGTCTCTCATGGGTCCCTGTACGGCCTCCCATTGCTGCTGTCTCCATCGCCACACTCTGCCATGTGCCACTTTCAGGTCTCCTCACACTGCTGGTGTGTTCCATTTTTTGTCATAGGGTGCTGGCAGATTACGGGCCTCCCATTGCTGCTGCCAGGCCCGTAATCTGCCATGGGCCCCTGTACCGCTTCCTCATGCTGCTGCCAGGTCCAGAGTGTGTCATGGGTCCCTGTACGGCCTCCCATTGCTGCTGTCTCCATCGCCACACTCTGCCATGTGCCACTTTCAGGTCTCCTCACACTGCTGGTGGGTTCCATTTTTTGTCATAGGGTGCTGGCAGATTACGGGCCTCTCATTGCTGCTGCCAGGCCCGTAATCTGCCATGGGCCCCTGTACCGCCTCCTCATGCTGCTGCCAGGTCCAGAGTCTCTCATGGGTCCCTGTACGGCCTCCCATTGCTGCTGTCTCCATCGCCACACTCTGCCATGTGCCACTTTCAGGTCTCCTCACACTGCTGGTGTGTTCCATTTTTTGTCATAGGGTGCTGGCAGATTACGGGCCTCTCATTGCTGCTGCCAGGCCCGTAATCTGCCATGGGCCCCTGTACCGCCTCCTCATGCTGCTGCCAGGTCCAGAGTCTCTCATGGGTCCCTGTACGGCCTCCCATTGCTGCTGTCTCCATCGCCACACTCTGCCATGTGCCACTTTCAGGTCTCCTCACACTGCTGGTGTGTTACATTTTTTGTCATAGGGTGCTGGCAGATTACGGGCCTCCCATTGCTGCTGCCAGGCCCGTAATCTGCCATGGGCCCCAGTACCGCCTCCTCATGCTGCTGCCAGGTCCAGAGTCTCTCATGGGTCCCTGTACGGCCTCCCATTGCTGCTGTCTCCATCGCCACACTCTGCCATGTGCCACTTTCAGGTCTCCTCACACTGCTGGTGTGTTCCATTTTTTGTCATAGGGTGCTGGCAGATTACGGGCCTCCCATTGCTGCTGCCAGGCCCGTAATCTGCCATGGGCCCCTGTACCGCCTCCTCATGCTGCTGCCTGGTCCAGAGTCTCTCATGGGTCCCTGTACGGCCTCCCATTGCTGCTGTCTCCATCGCCACACTCTGCCATGTGCCACTTTCAGGTCTCCTCACACTGCTGGTGTGTTCCATTTTTTGTCATAGGGTGCTGGCAGATTACGGGCCTCTCATTGCTGCTGCCAGGCCCGTAATCTGCCATGGGCCCCTGTACCACCTCCTCATGCTGCTGCCAGGTCCCGAGTCTCTCATGGGTCCCTGTACGGCCTCCCATTGCTGCTGTCTCCATCGCCACACTCTGCCATGTGCCACTTTCAGGTCTCCTCACACTGCTGGTGTGTTCCATTTTTTGTCATAGGGTGCTGGCAGATTACGGGCCTCTCATTGCTGCTGCCAGGCCCGTAATCTGCCATGGGCCCCTGTACCGCCTCCTCATGCTGCTGCCAGGTCCAGAGTCTCTCATGGGTCCCTGTACGACCTCCCATTGCTGCTGTCTCCATCGCCACACTCTGCCATGTGCCACTTTCAGGTCTCCTCACACTGCTGGTGGGTTCCATTTTTTGTCATAGGGTGCTGGCAGATTACGGGCCTCTCATTGCTGCTGCCAGGCCCGTAATCTGCCATGGGCCCCTGTACCGCCTCCTCATGCTGCTGCCAGGTCCAGAGTCTCTCATGGGTCCCTGTACGGCCTCCCATTGCTGCTGTCTCCATCGCCACACTCTGCCATGTGCCACTTTCAGGTCTCCTCACACTGCTGGTGTGTTCCATTTTTTGTCATAGGGTGCTGGCAGATTACGGGCCTCCCATTGCTGCTGCCAGGCCCGTAATCTGCCATGGGCCCCAGTACCGCCTCCTCATGCTGCTGCCAGGTCCAGAGTCTCTCATGGGTCCCTGTACGGCCTCCCATTGCTGCTGTCTCCATCGCCACACTCTGCCATGTGCCACTTTCAGGTCTCCTCACACTGCTGGTGTGTTCCATTTTTTGTCATAGGGTGCTGGCAGATTACGGGCCTCTCATTGCTGCTGCCAGGCCCGTAATCTGCCATGGGCCCCTGTACCGCTTCCTCATGCTGCTGCCAGGTCCAGAGTGTGTCATGGGTCCCTGTACGGCCTCCCATTGCTGCTGTCTCCATCGCCACACTCTGCCATGTGCCACTTTCAGGTCTCCTCACACTGCTGGTGGGTTCCATTTTTTGTCATAGGGTGCTGGCAGATTACGGGCCTCTCATTGCTGCTGCCAGGCCCGTAATCTGCCATGGGCCCCTGTACCGCCTCCTCATGCTGCTGCCAGGTCCAGAGTCTCTCATGGGTCCCTGTACGGCCTCCCATTGCTGCTGTCTCCATCGCCACACTCTGCCATGTGCCACTTTCAGGTCTCCTCACACTGCTGGTGTGTTCCATTTTTTGTCATAGGGTGCTGGCAGATTACGGGCCTCTCATTGCTGCTGCCAGGCCCGTAATCTGCCATGGGCCCCTGTACCGCCTCCTCATGCTGCTGCCAGGTCCAGAGTCTCTCATGGGTCCCTGTACGGCCTCCCATTGCTGCTGTCTCCATCGCCACACTCTGCCATGTGCCACTTTCAGGTCTCCTCACACTGCTGGTGTGTTACATTTTTTGTCATAGGGTGCTGGCAGATTACGGGCCTCCCATTGCTGCTGCCAGGCCCGTAATCTGCCATGGGCCCCAGTACCGCCTCCTCATGCTGCTGCCAGGTCCAGAGTCTCTCATGGGTCCCTGTACGGCCTCCCATTGCTGCTGTCTCCATCGCCACACTCTGCCATGTGCCACTTTCAGGTCTCCTCACACTGCTGGTGTGTTACATTTTTTGTCATAGGGTGCTGGCAGATTACGGGCCTCCCATTGCTGCTGCCAGGCCCGTAATCTGCCATGGGCCCCTGTACCGCCTCCTCATGCTGCTGCCTGGTCCAGAGTCTCTCATGGGTCCCTGTACGGCCTCCCATTGCTGCTGTCTCCATCGCCACACTCTGCCATGTGCCACTTTCAGGTCTCCTCACACTGCTGGTGTGTTCCATTTTTTGTCATAGGGTGCTGGCAGATTACGGGCCTCTCATTGCTGCTGCCAGGCCCGTAATCTGCCATGGGCCCCTGTACCACCTCCTCATGCTGCTGCCAGGTCCAGAGTCTCTCATGGGTCCCTGTACGGCCTCCCATTGCTGCTGTCTCCATCGCCACACTCTGCCATGTGCCACTTTCAGGTCTCCTCACACTGCTGGTGTGTTCCATTTTTTGTCATAGGGTGCTGGCAGATTACGGGCCTCTCATTGCTGCTGCCAGGCCCGTAATCTGCCATGGGCCCCTGTACCGCCTCCTCATGCTGCTGCCAGGTCCAGAGTCTCTCATGGGTCCCTGTACGACCTCCCATTGCTGCTGTCTCCATCGCCACACTCTGCCATGTGCCACTTTCAGGTCTCCTCACACTGCTGGTGGGTTCCATTTTTTGTCATAGGGTGCTGGCAGATTACGGGCCTCTCATTGCTGCTGCCAGGCCCGTAATCTGCCATGGGCCCCTGTACCGCCTCCTCATGCTGCTGCCAGGTCCAGAGTCTCTCATGGGTCCCTGTACGGCCTCCCATTGCTGCTGTCTCCATCGCCACACTCTGCCATGTGCCACTTTCAGGTCTCCTCACACTGCTGGTGTGTTCCATTTTTTGTCATAGGGTGCTGGCAGATTACGGGCCTCCCATTGCTGCTGCCAGGCCCGTAATCTGCCATGGGCCCCAGTACCGCCTCCTCATGCTGCTGCCAGGTCCAGAGTCTCTCATGGGTCCCTGTACGGCCTCCCATTGCTGCTGTCTCCATCGCCACACTCTGCCATGTGCCACTTTCAGGTCTCCTCACACTGCTGGTGTGTTCCATTTTTTGTCATAGGGTGCTGGCAGATTACGGGCCTCTCATTGCTGCTGCCAGGCCCGTAATCTGCCATGGGCCCCTGTACCGCCTCCTCATGCTGCTGCCAGGTCCAAAGTCTCTCATGGGTCCCTGTACGGCCTCCCATTGCTGCTGTCTCCATCGCCACACTCTGCCATGTGCCACTTTCAGGTCTCCTCACACTGCTGGTGTGTTCCATTTTTTGTCATAGGGTGCTGGCAGATTACGGGCCTCTCATTGCTGCTGCCAGGCCCGTAATCTGCCATGGGCCCCTGTACCGCCTCCTCATGCTGCTGCCAGGTCCAGAGTCTCTCATGGGTCCCTGTACGGCCTCCCATTGCTGCTGTCTCCATCGCCACACTCTGCCATGTGCCACTTTCAGGTCTCCTCACACTGCTGGTGTGTTACATTTTTTGTCATAGGGTGCTGGCAGATTACGGGCCTCCCATTGCTGCTGCCAGGCCCGTAATCTGCCATGGGCCCCAGTACCGCCTCCTCATACTGCTGCCAGGTCCAGAGTCTCTCATGGGTCCCTGTACGGCCTCCCATTGCTGCTGTCTCCATCGCCACACTCTGCCATGTGCCACTTTCAGGTCTCCTCACACTGCTGGTGTGTTCCATTTTGTCATAGGGTGCTGGCAGATTACGGGCCTCCCATTGCTACTGCCAGGCCCGTAATCTGCCATGGGCCCCTGTACCGCCTCCTAATGCTGCTGCCAGGTCCAGAGTGTGTCATGGGTCCCTGTACGGCCTCCCTTGCTGCTGTCTCCATCGCCACACTCTGCCATGTGCCACTTTCAGGTCTCCTCACACTGCTGGTGGGTTCCATTTTTGTCATAGGGTGCTGTATGGCCTCCCATTGCTGCTGCCTCCACCGCCGCACTGTGGCTCCACACTCTGGTTTTGGCCCCGTGACTGCCCAAATGAGTGAAGTGTGCGGTGATTCTAAGATCGACGGCACTCATCTGCATGTCATACTGACTGACAGTATTATTTCTCTTCCCCAGCAGACTCCAAGGGCATTTAAATTAAAGGTACAGTGTTCTGCACTAATATAAAGGCTCTCTGAAGCCTAGAAACACCCTTTTATAAGTTAAAATCGCAGCGAATATATTCGCATCGAATCGAATTTATTCCTCGAATTCGCCGAATCAGCCGAATCGAATTTTTGAATACTTCGCTCATCTCTAATGAAGACCTTAATAAAAGATTTCTGAGTATGAGGACAGGCAAATCCTGGCATATAGTTCAAGTAAGGCCTCATGCACATGTGAACTCCCCTAAATGTTTAGCTCTTTTAGCAGCAGAAAACTGCTAAACGCAGAAAAAACGTGTAAACATGGTACCCAGTTTATCGGTTGGACATTTACTCATTTGATTGGCCAGAATATTTCACATTGACATGAATAAACACCCAAGCAACATTTAGCCATGTTTATACACGTTTTTGCCGTGTTTAGCATTTTTTGGCCAAAACGTTCCTCTCCTGAATACAATCTTTCTGTGTTCCGGAGAGGGACATTTAACTGTCGCTAAACTCTGGTAAAAGCCTATGTGTACATGGACACAAAGGCTTTGAGTTTAGGGGCTTTGGCAAAAAAATAAAAAAAGCCAAAAGCTCCAAAAATCACATTTAGGAGCAGCAATGTACATGAGGCCTTACACTATACTTCTCAATACAGTTCTCAAACAAGAGAAATATGCATTTCTGCTACAAGGGGTACTGCAGAGGAAAAGCTCCAGGTTAGTTTTCTTGTGGGCTCCATCTTGTACCTTCTACAGTTGGTTGATTGTTAAAATACAGTAGATAATAGTTTGTCCTCCTCTCAGGCCTTGACAGGTAATGGGGTAAATTTGTTTGACAAATGAATATATCTTTATAACCTTTAAAGGATTCATTTTCATGTTCTCCACTATAACAGCAAAAGTTTTACCTACAGTCTGCTCAGTAAATAGTTTATTTTCTAAAAATTCTATAAGGAGGACAAAACACATAATTGCATGCCAAAGGTGCCCTAAAGACATTAAAAATTACTTTATGGAATTAAATGATGAGGACCATAACAAAAGTGCAAGTAACCTTTCCCTCCAGGGGTTCTCAGTCCAGAAACGAGAGAGAACGAGAGAGAGAACCTGTTATTATTATTATACAGTATTTATAAAGCGCCAATAGTTCGCTCAGCGCTGTACGTTACAAAGGGGGACAGAACATGTGACAGAACAATACCAATACAATGCAAAACATGAGGGGATCGAGGGCCCTGCTCTTTCGAGCTAACAATCTAGGAGGGAGGGGGTGGTGGCACAGGAGGAGATAGCTGTGGAGGATGGAGTGGTAGGGAGAGTGGAGGAGGTCGGCAAGTTAGCAGGGGGTGGGGTAGGCTTCCCTGAAGAGATGGGTTTTCAGGGTGCGCCTACAGGAGAGGAGAGTAGGTGATAATCTGATGGGTTGGGGCAGGGAGTTCCAGAGGATGGGTGACACCCTGGAGAAGTCCTGGAGGCGGGCATGGGAGGAGGAGACCAGGGAACTAGAGAGAAGGAGGTCTTGTGAGGAGCGGAGTGTGCGTGCTGGGCGGTACTTGGATATTAGGTCAGTGATGTAGTTCGGGGCAGTATGGTGGACAGCTTTGTACGTCAGTGTTAGGATTTTGAATTTGATCCGTTGCGCAATCGGAAGCCAGTGGAGGGATTGGCAGAGGGGGGTGGCGGAGACAGAGCGGTTGGAAAGGTGAATGAGTCTGGCAGCCGTATTCAGGATGGACTGAAGCGGGGATAGCCAGCGGCGAGGCAGGCCAGTGAGGAGGGAGTTGCAGTAGTCGAGTCGTGATATGATGAGGGAGTGGATGAGCTGTTTAGTGGTTTCTGGGGTTAGGAACGTGCAGATTTTGGCGATGTTGCGGAGGTGGAGTCTGCACGAGTTTGTTAAAGATTGGACTTGGGGCTGGAAGGATAGGTTGGAGTCCAGAATGACACCCAGTACTCTGGCCTGCAGGGCGGGTTTGATGGTAGCGTTGTTGGATGTGACGGAGAAATCAATGGGGGGTAGTGTCCGGGCTGGGGGGAAGACAAGAAACTCGGTTTTGGAGAGGTTCAATTTAAGGAAGTGGAGCGACATCCAGTCTGATATGTCGCTCAGTAGGTGTGTGATTCGGGCTGAGACCAAGGGGGTGAGGTGGGGGGTTGAGAGATAGATTTGTGTGTCGTCGGCATAGAGGTGGTAGTTGAAGCCGTGAGAGTGTATGAGTTGGCCAAGGGAGGAGGTATAGATGGAGAAGAGAAGGGGCCCGAGGACAGAGCCTTGAGGGACCCCAACAGAGAGGGGGAGTGAGGGGGAGGTGGTAGCATTACAGGTAACGCTGAAGGAGCGTTGTGACAGGTAGGATGAGAGCCAGGAGAGAGCAGAATCTCTGAGGCCGAGGGAGTGTAGTTTTTTGAGGAGGAGGGGGTGGTCGACTGTGTCGAAGGCCGCAGAGAGGTCAAGGAGTAGGAGCACTGAATAGTGGCCATTAGCTTTGGCGGTTAGCAGGTCGTTGGAGAGTTTGAGTAAGGCAGTTTCGGTGGAGTGTAGGGGACGGGAGCCGGACTGTAGGGGATCGAGGAGGTTGTTGTCGTTGAGGTGAGAGCATAGGCGGGCGTAGACTAGGCGCTCGAGGAGTTTAGATGTAAATGGGAGCAGGGAGATGGGTCTGAGGTTGTTCGGGTCATTGGGGTCCAGGGAGGGCTTTTTAAGTATGGGGGTGATGTGTGCATGTTTCAGAGGGGAGGGGAAAGTGCCTGAGGAGAGGGAGAGATTGAAGATGTGGGTGAGGGAGCGTAGGATGGAGGAGGAGGAAGGTCGTAGGAGTTGTGAGGGGATAGGGTCGAGGGGGCAGGTGGTGAGGCGGGCATCAGAGAGGATCTTGGAGACTTCCTCGATGGTAGTAAGGTCAAAGGTGCGGAGTGTGGGGGGAGCTTCAGTATGAGGAATGTAGGGTGGGGTGGAAGAGGAGGTCAGAGCAGTGGTGGGGCCGTGGGAGAGGGGTGATGAGGGGGTAGCTGAGTGAGGGTGAAGGGGGTTGGAGAGCGTTTCAGCAGCGACGAAGTCCCTGCGGGTTATGTCGAGGGGGAGGGGGGATGTGTGAGAGGGGACGGGTTGAGAGGGCGTGTGAGTTGCGGCAATGTCCTTGCGAATTGTGTCAATCTTGTTTTTGAAGTGATTGGCAATCTCAAGGGCAGTGAGTGAGGTGCTGGGTGGAGGTGGGGGTGGAGAGAGTAGAGAGTTGAAGGCAGAGAAGAGTCGGCGAGGATTGGAGGAGAGGGCCTTGATGAGGGTCAAGAAGTAGGCCTGTTTGGCAGCATGGAGGGAGGAGGTATAGGTGCGGAAGGCAGATTTATAGCGGGTGAAGGCTTGTTGGGATTTGGTTTTGCGCCATAGTCGCTCTAGGGCACGACTTTGTCGTTTGAGGGTTTTGGTGTGATCAGTCTGCCAGGGCTGGAGCGGTCGGGGTCTGATGTTGCGTGTGGTTAAAGGCGCTAGTGAGTCAAGGGCTGTTGAGAGCGCATTGTTGTAGGTGGTCAAAGCCAAGTCGGGGCAGGACAGGGGGAGGATGCGGTCGTGGAGTTGGTCAGCTGCAGAGTGGAGGGAGGCAGGATTAAGGTTGCGGAGGTTACGGCTGGTAGTAGTGTGACATTTGGAGGGGTAGGCGTTGGAGGACG
The DNA here is from genome assembly GCF_062004578.1 of Staurois parvus. NCBI lineage: Eukaryota > Metazoa > Chordata > Amphibia > Anura > Ranidae > Staurois > Staurois parvus. The sequence continues at coordinate 4,036,343 of NW_028317807.1, read as the reverse complement.
AGGAGATAGAGAAGGTGATCAGGTTGTGGTCAGAGAGAGGGAAGGGGGTGTTAGTGAGGTTGTGGGGAGCGCAGCGGTTGGAGAAGACAAGGTCCAGGATATTTCCGTCAGAGTGGGTGGTGGATTGTATGCACTGTGCAAGTGCAAAGGAGGAGGTTAGGTGGAGGAGACGGGCTGTGTCTGGGTTGTTGAGGTTGACAGGGATGTTGAAATCCCCAAGGATGATGGTGGGTAGCTCAGAGGAGAGGAAGAAGGGTAGCCAGGAGGAGAAGTCATCCAGGAAGCGGGGTATAGATCCAGGAGGCCGGTATATCACAGCAATCTTCAGGGGGGTTGGGGAGAATAGTCGGACGCAGTGGGCCTCGAAGGAGGAGAAGGATAGGGAGGGGGGGTTTGGGAGGACTCGGAAGGTGCTCTGCGGTGACAGGAGCAGACCAACCCCACCACCTTTACGACCGTTAGGCCTGGGTGAGTGGGTCCAGGTGAGACCTCCGTAGGAGAGTGCAGCAGGGGAGGTAGAGTAAGTGGGCTGGATCCAGGTTTCCGTGATCGCTAGGAGGTTGAGGGAGCGGGAAACAAAGAGGTCGTGGATGGCGGTAAGCTTGTTGCACACCGAACGGGCGTTCAGGAGTGCACATGAAAACGGGGGGGAGATTTTAGGGAGCAGGGGGACAGATACTAAGTTGTGGGGGTTGCAGTAGGACGTGGAGGTGGGAGGGTGTTGAGCGGGTGAGGGAGGTGGAGGGCCAGGATTTGGGGAGATGTCCCCTGCGGCTAGGAGGAGGAGAAGGGTGAGAAAGGTGGCATGGGAGCGGGATGTGCAGGAGCGTGAGAAACTACTAGTGGAGGTGTTGGGGTCAGTAGGAGAGCGGAGTAATAGGAGGAGGTGGTGGATGCCATAGAGGGGCGAAGGAAGCAGTGAGGACACAATATACAATTGTTTGGGAGGGGCAGAGGGATATAGTGAATGGATTTTGGGAATGGAGGAGAGGAAAATGAGAAGGAGGAGTGGAAGAGGCATTTTGGGGAGGTGAAGAGAGCAATAGTAGGGAGATGATAGCAGTGAGGGGGAGATGTACAGGTTGTGGGGTGGAGCAGAGGGGTAAAGAAATGAGATTTGGGAACAGAGGATAGTAATGTGATAAGGAGAAGAGGGGGCATATTATATAAAGGTACACAGAGTGGGACTCAGGCATGTAAGAGGTTTCCCAAGGTGTTTGCTTGCAGTCTTCCATGCAGTAGAGCTTCTTGCTGTTGTGTCTTCCTGCTGCTTGAGTTCTCCTGTTCATGTATAGTTGAAATGTTCCTAACATATACAGTCCCGATTATTCCATTTGTAACATAAAAAAAAATATACTTGATAAAAAAAGTACAGTTTATTCAGTAAATAGCTTTTTAAAATCCTAATACTTTTTTTATACACTGCCTTTCACATTCCCAGTGTAACAAAATGACTTTCAATTTGTAAAACTGCTCCACACTGAATTTTTTTTTTTAAGTTTTTGGAACATGTACATGTGCTTCCAGCATTAGGACAGGTTTAACCTGACATCTTTTTGGAAAGTAGACACGAGAATTTTGCAGATCTAATATGTTGCCACAAATTTCTGGAAAAATAAAAACAAAATGTATTTTATTTTATTTTTCAAAACTTTGTAAAAAAAAACTAGATCTGCAAAAATACTTACCATGCTTCTCATTAAATACCATGGGATGTCCAAAAAGGAGTCATTTGGGGGAGTGTTTGTACTATATTGGCATTTCAGGGCCTTCAAAAGTGTGATTGGTAGTCAGGAAGTGAAATGAGGAAATTACACCCTTTGAAAGCCTGAAGGCATTCATTGGTTTTGGGGCAGCATACACGGCTAGGCTCCCAAAAAGGCTCACGTCTGGTATCCCCATACTTGGGAGAAGTAGAAGAATGTGTTTTGTGGTATAATTCCACATATACCCATGGCATGTGTGAGAAATCTCATGACAGCTTTTTTTTTTTTTTTTTTTTTTTATACACAAAGTAAACTCGTCATTTTCCACAAAAACAAAACAAAAAGAACAAAACCTTCCATGGACTCAACATGCCCCTCATTAAACAGCTTGGGGTGTACTTTCCAAAAACAGGTCATTGGGAATGGGGGGGGGTTGTTTGTACTATTCTGGCGTTTCAGGGCCTTCAAAACTGATAGCTAGTCAGGAAATTAAATGAGAAAGTGGTTATTGGTTTTGGGCCCCCATACACGGCTAGGCTCCCAAAAAGTCTCACATGTGGTATCCCCTTATTCGGAAGAAGCAGAAGAATGTGTTTTGGGTACAATTCCAAATATATCCATGGCATGTGTGGGAAATCTCATGACAACTTTGTGTAAAAAAAAAAACAAAAAAAAAACAAAAACCTTTTTTGGTCATTTTCCAAAAAACAAAACAAAAAAACAAACAAAAGGTCATTGGGAATGGGGGGTTTGTACTATTGTTGCATTTCAGGGCCTTCAAAACTGATAGCTAGTCAGGAAATGAAAGGTGGTTATTGGTTTTGGGCCCCTGTATGCTGATAGGCTCCCAAAACATCTCACACATGTGGTATCCCCATACTTGAGAGAAGTAGCAAAATGTGCTTTGGGGTGCAATTCTATATATACCCATGGCATGTGTGAGAAATCTTTTAGTCATTTTCCAAAAACTTGTGGCAAGAAAAATAAAGTCTTCCATGGACTCAAGATGCCTCTCAGCAAATACCTTGGGATATCTACTTTGCAGAAAGGGGCCATTTAGGGGTGTTTGTATTGCCCTGGCTTTTTAGCACCTCAAGAAACCATAAGCACTCAAAGTAAAAGCTGAGTAAATTCCAGTATACTGTATATACTATAGTTTGTGAAAGCTATAACTAACTCAAACCAATTAATGTACACCTATTGTGAGTTTGTTTTAATCAAAGACATGTAGCAGAATATATTTTGGCCTATATTTGTGAATACATTTTATTGAATATATATTATAAACTATTTTGAAATATTTTCTATTTTGTTATAAGATAAAAAAAAAAAAAAAAAAAAAAAAGTGATCAAATACCACCAAAAGAAAACCATTTGTGTGAAAAAAGTGATATAAATCAAGCAATTGTCAGTTAAAAGTAGCAGTGTGTAACATCAAAAAATGCTTTGGTCATGAAGGGGGTAAAACCTTCCAGAGGTCAAGTGATTAAGGACAAGCACCAAATAATCTATTAAAAAGCTTTTCAGAGAGTTTCATTCCACCAAAATCTTCATATCTCTAATCTCATCTCACAGAGTAGAGCCAATCTTTTATCTTTTCATACTCTTCGCTCTTTCCCTCAGATGTCCCCATTTTTCCTCATCATAAACAATGTTATAAACACAGTTGTTGCAAGTTTTCTAATCATATTTCCATTCAAGGGAAGCGTTTCTACTTTTGACAGTTAATTATAAAGGTGTTTCTTATTGGGTTTATGCGTTTAGGTGTTCTATAATATTGCTTAATACAAGAAAAGTCTGAAAAATGTTCCCTACAGACTATAATCTATCTACTGCATCATGTATGATCCATCAACTGAATATTCTAAATGAGTGCTGTACAATCATGAGTATTAACATTGGTGAGCATGGCTGCTTGTTCCCAAGGAGAGAATTGTTGCAAGCCGTAGTTTCCTGCAGGGGGAAACCATTACAATTGGCAGAGAAAAAAAAAACAAAAAAAAACAAACATACTGCCTAATGAACTTTATACTTCAGAGAGTTCAAGCAGGGATTGTTAGTCACTGCAATGGATGGCAAATAGACATATTTATGATACACAATCCTAAAAGGCCAGTGGGGTACACCTTCTCTGATGTCTGATAAATCTTTAGAGGTAGATCCCCTTTAGAATTTGTCTTCTATTTAACGGTAGTGATCATATGAAGTCATTTATTATCTCATAGGTGTTTGGGTAATTTCTGTTATGATTTAAAAAGGAGCCAAATGATCCTGATCAAAAGTTAACATACCCTGGAATGTTTGGCTTTGACACACACACACTAAAATCGCAATTAAAGGTCAATTAGCCACATCTGTGGCCATTTAAATTGCAATCAGTTGCAGTGGGGTTTGTGGGGAGATCTCAAATGTGTGGTTCATGCAAGACCAAAGACTTTGCATGAGCTGGAGGCATTTTGCAAGACAAATGGGCAGCTATACTACCTGCAAGAATTTGGAACCTCATGGACAACTATTACAAAAGACTGCACGCTGTCATTGAAGCTAAAAGGGGCAATACACAATATTAAGAACGGTATGCAGACTTTTGAACGGGGGTAATTTAATTTGCTTACTTGCAGCCACATTTTGTGTTACGATTCTGCCATTCTGTTTTGACCTACAGTAGAATCTGAATCCCACAAGAAATAAAAGAAATGTGTTTTGCCTGCTCACTCATGTTTACACAATAATACCAGTTCTCCAAGGGGTATGCAAACTTTTGAGCACAAGTGTGTGATATATATATATATATATATATATATACACACACACACACACACACACACACATATATATATATATATATATATATATATATACACACACACACACACACACACACACACACACACACAATATACAATTTATATTTTACGATATAATAAAGCTTTGGTAGTTTTTTTCTTTATTTTGTTCAGTATGTAATACATACAAATACCAACAATGTGGATATACAAAATGTGAGCGAGTATAGCAAAATCTATTCAAATCACTAATCATTTATCTCTATGTTCCCAAATTATTCAGCAGAACCATTAAACAGATATAAGACAAACAATTTGAACATATTATAACCAAATTGGTTAAGTGCTCTTGTTGATCAAGATTATAGTATTTCATATTCATTTTGTAATGTTCACAGACCAGGGGGTGAAGGTGCCATCCTTGTCTCTCGGGATCTGAAATACAACAGAAATGAATTAAATTCCAAACTACAGAATGTAGGATGTGTTACTAGTTCTCCAAGCTGAGGTCTGCATCTTATGCTTCCCACAGTTGCTTTGGAAAGGACATAACAGTTTTTTTGCTCAATCTTTTCCACATCACTAGTTGCATTAATTGGTATTTTAAAAAAGTACACAAATCTGAAAACAGAACTGAAGGTCTTGCCTGACATAAGCACTCCATAGACATGAAAAGAGTTGCCAAAGACTTCTCCAGTTTGAATGTGCTTGCGAATCTATGCAGTAAGAAAGATGTCAGTTGGAATAGCTTTTTCAATAGGGAGCATCAACTGAACTGGATAGAAAGCTAATGTCTTTTAAATACTCTTATGTCACCTGAATCAGCAGAATCAGATTCTTTTTTTTTTTTTTTTTTTAATTCATCTGAAAATTCTCAAGTGGAGCTGTCTGATCTGAGGAGAATAAGTTTATCAACCCATGCAACTATGGTTCACAAGTTGCATCATCTTCTGCAAAAATCGACTGAGAAGAATAAAAAAAAAAAAAAAAAAAAAAAAAAGAAAAAATGTACAATTTTCCAGTTTTTGGTCGTCACTACATGCTATGCAGGCTGCCTGGGCTGTCAGCTGGGGAACAGCAATATATTACTCCTTGAAAAGCTGACAGGTGTCATTTATTTAGGCAATGTGTGACTTTTGTAATGATACAATTCATAAAAATCAAATGAGGAGCATACCATGAGAAATTGAAAAAGCTCAAATTCAAAAAAGTCAAAATGAGCAACTTTACAAATTCTGTGTGAGGTCTTTAACTTACTATTCATATTTAAAGTGTAACATTTAAGACCACATGCAGCAGAATTCGTGTTTAAAGGAGAAGTTCACCTTTGCGAACATGTTACATGTTCCACCCATTTTTAGTAACATGTTCCCAATGCTGCAGCTGCTGCCTGATTCTCCACCCATACTAACTGTCACTTTTTTTAAAAAAAGCACAGCCATGAGAGGCTCTGCCCACATGGCAGCATCATTCAATCAGAGAGTTCTGTGAATGAATAGACTGCAAGTCCCAACAGCTTAAAAGCGGAGTTCTACCCAAAAGGGGAAGTTCCGCTTTAAGGACTGCTCCCTCGCTCCCCATTAAGGATTGTCACCTTTGAGGGGGGGGGGGGGAGCGGGTACCTGAATTTAACAGGTACCCGCTCACACTTCTGGTCCGATCACCTAGGCGATCGGAAGGTGTCCTCCCTTCCTGTAGTATTTTGGGACACATGACAGGTCCCAGAAGACTACAGGACCATTAGTGAAGCGCAGCGCTACTTGCGCATGCGCAGTGGGTACCCGGCTGTGAAGCTGCAAGCTACCACAGCCGGGTGCCCACATTGAAGATACCGGCCTCCTGGAATACAGGATGGCCAGTGAAACTGGCTGCAGGGGACACACTGTGGGACAGAGGGACTGGTAAGTGGCTGTTTTTTTAAAAGTCAGCAGCTACAGTTTTTGTAGCTGCTTACTTATTTTTTGACAGCGTGAGTGCTTGTTGGTTGTAGTTGTCAATGAACTACCATGGCGCCGTGGAAGTTTGATTCTTCCTGTACATCCCGTATGGGCAAGCAGACACACGGACAGGTCTGCAGGAGATCTGCATGGCACCAGTGATCTGCTGATCACTGGTGCAATGCGTTGTAGGCTCTTGCAACAACAGAAAAAAATGCAATTTACCTGCAAAAAAAATTTGCTTTTATTATTTTTTGTCAAAAAGGTAAACTTATCGTTTAAGGTGACGATCGCTAAAATAAAAATGCCAAATATTGTATCACCCTCAAAAATCAATATTTACTTTTCCTACAGTCCCATTTCACTATTGTGTTCTGTAGAAATGTAGGGGCTGGCAGGAGGAACCACTGAGTGCAGCAGGGGACCAGGTATCCCACACACCAGATTCTTCAGAAAATCTTCTGAATCTCGCACCAGAAGTGCCAGATTCTGAAGCTTTTCAAGCAGCGGTTTTCTCTACAGTACAGTGGCAAACGGCAGTGCTGGCAGCAGGAGAGAAGACTACTAATTATCTTTTTAGGCAGCACATTTAACATTTTTATTTAAATAAGTCACTTTAAGCTGCAAAGTTAGGTACCTGCTTTAAGAGCAACATTAGAGGGGGCCCGGTGTACTCAAACTCATCCAAAACTTAGCATACTTTCTCCACATTGTCAATGTTTGTTAAATAGACATCACTCTCCCATGAGTAGAGCAACTCATTCAAAAATGCATATACTCATATGCTTTACAGGACATTTATAAAGGTTTGGGAATGATGATTTTTATTATGGTTAGGATAGAGGAAGAAAAAAAAAACGAAAACAAAAAATATTTTCCAGTTTTTTGTCTTAAAATATGAAACCTTTAATAGTTTAAATTTTCCCCTGTTCAGTTTTTTTTTTTCACCTTTTCAGAGCTGAATAGCTCAAGCTGCAGTTCCTACACACAGCTAAATAAGTCAGTACAGCAATTAATCTCCCTTCATTCCCTTAGCCTAGAAAAGTGAAGACATTTACAGCGCATCAGGATCCATTTCCCTTCAGAAACTATATCTATAGAAAGCCCCCATGCCCTATCATAGAAATGTTATGTCAATGCAACCTGTGCTAAATGTTTATTTTCTATGGATGGTAAAAAAATTAATACAAAATACATATTTATAAATAGTACACACTTTATAATAAAAAAGACAGACACTCTGCACCAAAAACTATGCACACAGCATGAAATAAATATACACATGATTTGTTTATATGGAAACACACCATTTTAGTCAAGTGGTCTTCACAAGCCATTCTGACTTTTTCTGGTGTTGCAGGGCTATTCAGAGTAAAGATTTTGGGCAAATTACGTTCTGTACGAACTGAATCCACTGCATCCTTTATGGCAAAAAGGGCAGAACATCCTAAAAACACAGCTGGCTCCCCAACTCCCTGTAAGAAAAAAAGTCACACCAACATCTTAATATGAAAACAAAAACTGGCTCCCCAACTTGCTATAAAGAAGTTACAACAATATATTAAGTAGAAGGAAAAACATGGCAATGCATTCTTTTTAATAAAATATATTTGTAGGATGAAACATTTACTACTTACACATTTTTCACACATACACGTATACATATTCACACACACACTTTCTATTGGACGCTATACTACAAAATACTCCCACAAATGTGGGCCATTGATTGCAAACAAGATTTGTTAACCACTTGCCTACCAAGCACTTATACCCCCCTTCATGCCCAGACCAAATTTTCAGCTTTCAGTGCTGTCGCACTTTGAATTACAATTGCGCAGTCATGCAACATTGTACCCATATGAAACTTTTATCATTTTTTTTTCACACACTTGGAGCTTTCTTTTGGTGGTATTTAATTGCTACTGGGTTTTTAATTTTATTGCACTGTAAACAAAAAAAAAAAAAAAAAAAAAGCAAAAAATTTGAACAAGAAGTTTTTCTTTCTATTCTAAAATTTTGCAAACAGGTAAATCTTTCTCCTTCATTGATGTGCTGCCGATAACCGGAAATTGTATTTACTCCGTGATTTGCTGTGTCATTGGACACAGCTGATCACATGGTAAAAGGACGCTGTGATTGGCCTTTTACCTCATCACATGATCAGCTGTGTCCGTAGGACACAGCAATCATGGAGATCACTGGGTGCGCACCACCAGGTTGTTACATGACGCCCTCCCAGAACTGGGTAAGCTGCGCTGTAGCTGTCAATCTTCTATAGCGTGGTTACAAAGTGGTTAATTTGCACACACAAAAAAAAGTATTTTTTCTAACAAATTGTTTCAAGACCATAATGCAAAAATGAATACATCCCAATGAAAGAATTAGGAGCAAAGCGAATATTAGACAACAAAATCCTAACTAACAAGAATTCCACTACTGGCCTTAGATATGGGTTTTGGATCATAAAAAAAAAAAATAATAATTTAATAAGAGAATAGCATAAACTCCTGGGATATTGATCTAGTCAGTTAAGTAGCAGAGGGGGTTGTTAATCAGTTTCAACTGCTTTGGTGTTAATTAAATTAACAGGTGCACTAGATGGGCAACACTGAGACAACTGCCAAAATAGGAATGGTTTTACAGGTGGAGGCCACTGACATTTTTTCCCCATTCATCTTTTCTGTTTTTCACTAGTTTTGCATTTGGCTAGGGTCAATGTCACTACTGGTAGCATACCTGGTTCCTACAAAGGTTGCACAGGCAGTCCAACTCTTCCAGGATGGCACATCAATATGCCAGAAGGTTTGTTGTGTCTACCACCACAATCACAAGAGCATGGAAGAGATTCCAGGAGACAGGCAGTTACTCTAGGACAGCTGGACAGCTAAAAGGTCCTTAACCCTTCAGCAGGATCAGTATCTGCTTCTTTGTGCAAGGAGGAACAGGATGAGTACTGCCAGAGCCCTACAAAATGACCTCCAGCAGGCCACTGGTGTGAATATCTCTGACCAGACAATCAGAAACAGACTTCATGAGGGTGGCCTGAGGGCCCGACATCCTCTAGTAGGCCCTGTGCTCACTGCCCATCACCATAGAGTTCAATTGGCATTTGCCAATGAACACCAGAATTGGCCGGGCCGCCACTGGCACCCTGTGCATTTCACAGATGAGAGCAGGTTCACCCTGAGCACATGGTTACAGACGTGAAAGGGTCTAGAGAACCTGTGGAGATTGTTATGCTGCCTGCAACATGGTTCAGCATCACTTTTTTGTTGGTGGGTCAGTGATGGTCTGGGGAGACATATCCATGGAGGGACGCACAGACCTCTACAGGCTAGACAAAGGCACCCTGAATGCCATTAGGTATCGGGATGACATCCTTTGACTCATTGTCAGACCCTACGCTGGTGCAGTGGGTCCTGGGTTCCTCCTGGGGCACGACAATGCGAGGCCTCATATGGCGCGAGTATGCAGGCAGTTCCTGGAGGATGACGGAATACCATTGAATGGCCCCCACAGTCACCTGAACTAAATCCAATAGAAAACCTCTGGGATATCATGTTTCAGTCCATCTAACGCCACCAGGTTGCACCCTCACTCTGTCCAGTAGCTCAGCGACGTCTTGGTCCATATCTGGGAGGAAATACCCAAGGACACCATCCGTCTCATTAGGAGCATGCCCCGACATTGTCAGGCATGCATACAAGCACACGGGGGCCATACAAACTACTGAGTACCATTTTGAGTTGCTGCAATGAAATTTCAATAAAATGGACTAGCCCACTGCATCATTTTTTCACTTTGATTTTTGGGATGTCTTTGAATTCAGTCCTCTGTAGGTTGACAATTTTCATTTCCATCAAACGACAGGGCATCCTTATGTTCCTAACACATTACCCAGTCTATATCAGTATATATATCCAGCATGATATTTTTTCCCATTGAGATCTTATGTGTTTTTATAGTGTTCCTTTAAATTTGTTTTGAGCAGCGTGTGTGTATATACAGTACAGCGGATATAAAAAGTCAACACGCCCCTGTTAAAATGGCAGGTTTCTGTGATGTAAAAAAATGACAAAAATTAAATCATTTCAGAACTTTTTTCACCTTTCACCACTAGCCTACTGGGCACTTATACCCCCTTCCTGCACAGGCCAATTTCCAGCTTTCAGTGCTGTCACACTTTGAATGACAATTGCGCGGTCATGCAACACTGTACCCATATGACATTTTTATCATTTTTTTGTGACAGAGCTTTATTTTGGTAGTATTTAATCATCTCTGGGTTTTTTATTTTTTCTTAAACCAAAAACCACAGAAAATTTTGAAAAAAAACAAAACGTTTTCTTAGTTTTGGTTTTTGTAAATAAGTGATTTTTCTCCTTCACTGATGTGCGCTAATGAGGCTGCAGTGATGGGCACTGATGGACAATGATAGGTGGCACTGATGGACATTGACATACATCACTGATGGGCACTGAAAGGCAGCACTCATATGGCACTGATATGCAGCACTGACAGGCACTGATAGGTGGCACTGATAGGTGACACTGAAAGGCAGCTCAGATGGGCACTGATGTGGCACTGATGGGCATTGGCAGGTGGCATGGATGGGCACTGACAGGTGGCACTGCTGGGGCTACACAGATCATCAGGGCACACTGATCATCAGTGCCTTGATGATCAGTGCACATGTCCCCTCTGAGGGATGTCGATCACCGGCTCTGCTCTCCTCTCGAGCTGTCAACGTGACAGTTCGTGAGGAAAGAAATGCCGATAACCGGCATTTCCCTATTTACATGTGATCAGCTGTGATTGGACACAGCTGATCAAATGACCGAGCCGACATCTTCGGCTCTTTCCATTGGTCGGTGATCCGCTGTGTCTGAGGGACATAGCGCACCACTGATCGTTGTGCTGCGCGCTCCCAAAGCACAGTTAGAATAGGACGATGTCATCTGACGTCCCCCCAGAACGAGAACCACCTTGCGCCCATCATTGCACTATATGGCGGGCGGGAGGTGGTTAATGTAACCTAGAAACTGTAGAATGCAGTTGAACAACAAACTGAAATAGTTTCAGTGGAGGGAAGAAAAAATAAAAAAATAAAATATGGTTGCATAAGTGTGCACACCCTTAAACTAATACTTTGTTGAAGCACCCTTTGATTTTATTACAGCACTCAGTCTTTTTGGGTATGAGTCTATCAGCATGGCACATCTTGACTTGGCAATATTTGCCCACTCTTCCTTGCAAAAACACTCCAAATCTGTCAGATTGTGAGAGCATCTCCTGTGCACAGACCTCTTCAGATCATCCTGCAGATTTTTGATTGGATTCAGGTCTCTGGGATCTGGCTGGGCCATTCCAAAACTTTAATCTTCTTCTGGTGAAGCCATTCCTTTGTTGATTTGGATGTATGCTATGGGTCATTGTCATGCTGAAAGATGAAATTCCTCTTCATGTTCAGCTTTCTAGCAGAAGCCTGAAGGTTTTGTGCCAATAATGACTGGTATTTGAAAAACTGTTCATAATTCCCTCTACCTTGACTAAGGTCCCAGTTCCAGCTGAAGAAAAACAGCCTCAAAGCATGATGTTGCAACCACCATGCTTCACTGTGGGTATGGTGTTCTTTTGGTGATGTGCAGTGTTGTTTTTGCGTCAAACATATCTTTGGGAATTATGGCCAAAAAGTTCAACCTTGGCTTCATCAGACCAGAACACGTTTTCCCCACATGCTTTTGGGAGACTTCAGATGTGTTTTTGCAAAATTGGATGGCTCGGATGTTTTTCTTCATAAGAAAAGGCTTCAGTCTTGCCACTCTACCCCATAGCCCAGACATATGAAGAATATGGGAGATTGTTGTCACATGTACCACACAGCCAGTACTTGCCAGATATTCTTGCAGCTCCTTTAATGTTGCTGTAGGTCTCTTGGCAGCCTCCCAGACCAATTTTCTTCTCGTCTTTTCATCAGTTTTGGAGGGACGTCCAGTTCTCGGTAATGTCACTGTTGCACCATATTTTCTTCACTTGATGACTGTCTTCATTGTGTTCATGGTATATCTAATGCCTTGGAAATGCTTTTGTACCCTTCTCCTGACTGATACCTTTTAACAATGAGATCCCTATGATGCTTTGGAAGCGCTCTGTGGACCATGGATTTTGCTTCAGGATGCGACTAAGAAAATGTCAGGAAAGACTTACTAGAACAGCTGAACTTTATTTGGGGTTAATCAGAGGTATTTTAAATGATGGCAGGTATGTACTGACTCCTAATTAACATGATTTTGAATGCGATTGCTTAATTCTGAACACAGCTACATTCCCAGTTATAGGAGGGTGTGCACACATATGCAACCACATTATTTTAGTTTTCTAGGTTTACCTCCCTCCCCAAAAAGATAAAAAAAATGCTGTTTTTTTTTTTTTACTTGAGTTGTACAGTTAATAGGTCACATTAAAAGGTGGGAAAAGTTCTGAGATGATTTCTCTTGCTCTCATTTTTTTACATCACAGAAACCTGACATTTTAAGAGGGGTGTGTAGACTATGACACACACACACACACACACACACACACACACCAGCTCTCTTCCCCAACTGCGGCCCAAATAGTATAGAATGAAACTCACCTTCGAGGAATAAATGGTATATGGATTTTTAGACGATGCGAGAAGAGAGACATTAAACTCAGTTGGAATATCACACACTGCTGGTATTTTATATTTGTCGGGTCCAAGCGTATACATGTCACCTTGTGGTGAATAAAAGAGTTCCTCTAATGTGTACAGGCCAAGTCCCTGAATAACTGCACCTTCAATCTAGAGGAAAAAAAAAAAAAAAAAAAAAAAAAAAAAAAAAAAGGAGTTAATACACATGAAAGAAAATAAAAAAAAAAAAAGAACAGAAAAAAAAAAAAAAAGGGGGGGGTGCATACTCCAAGCTTGGTGGTGTTTGCAGGCTGTGGAGCTGGGAGCAGCTCTACAGGGGAAGAGAAGACATCTTTGCATGTAGCTACGAGAAGTAAAGCCGGTTTTTGAGGAGCTGCTAGCTCCTCGCCCATAAAGGGCAGCTGCTACTGATCCGCAATGACTGACGGCTTTCAGGAAAAGAACAGTCCAGGATCTGCCTTTGTACATAGGAAGGAAGTGTCCCCCTTCCATTAATTCAAGCCAAACTGGGCATCCCATAATCCCAATTTTCCTATCCAAGTTGATTTCCCCTAATAAAACAACAAAATCAAGCCCATGGACTGGTCACTGTCTTTGGATGCAAGTCTGTGTGAGAAATACCTATCGCCTGGCTGTGCAGAGAGAGGATTAGGGATACCCATTACACAGTGGCCCTCACAAGGGTAGCGCTACATATAAATAATAAAACCTAAGAAAAACCAAGCCAATATGTAGCTTAAAGTTTACAAACCTGTCCAATGTCCAATCCTGGATTTATGCTTTCTCCCACATCCATAACTATATCTATACGAAGATTCTTGGAGAAAAAACAAAAAACAGATTAGTAACTGCAGTTATTCGGTTTCTTCATTAAATTCATTTTAATGAATCATTAAAGAGGAGTTTCAGGAATGGATATTTTATACATAGTTACGTTGGTCCAAGGTGGACCAATGTAACAAAAGTATATACCATACCTGGCTGATGCCCCTGGAAGCTGGGATCAACTATAGTAAACTCCGATACCCCAGTGATTCCCATGTGCTTCCGGGTCACGTGCAGAACGGCTGGCCTGCTGCATTCTAAACACGTCACTGCCCCACCTCTCCACCTTGTCTAATCAGAGAATGCTTTAGATTCATTCAGAAAATGTAAAGCAGGTTTTGTTCAGAATGCAGCAGGCCAGAAGCTCAGCACGGGTCCCAGAAACAAGTGGAAATCACTGGTTTAGCAATGTCTACGTAAGTGATTTCCATCTTCCAGGGGCATTGGCCATGTATGGTATACTCATTGTTACATTGCTCCACTTTGGACCAATGTAACCAGGTATAAAATCCATTCCTGGAATTTCTCTTTAAGGGTCCATTTGGTTATTAAACACGTGACAGTAGTTCTAATATAAACGTTAGAACTTATGAATATGGTGTTCTCTATATTTATATCTCTAGTATTGGTACCATATAGTGTCATGTGACAACATCCTTTACTTAAAGGGCTGAGGTTATGCTGCAATGGAAGCTTCAGGAATTAAAGTAAAATACAACCAATTTTTACACTGGAAATAGATCAGTAATATATAACTGGATGTTTAGATTTATGAGTTTAGCCCCATCATACACCCTCTGCAGGTTACTGGTGTGTTGTGGTACCACCTGTGTGGTAATAGCGAGCTGAGCTCTCACTATATGAGAAGAGAATGGAATCTCTAGCAAGCACCAGTGCTGTCCCAGTTCAGAAAAATGTGTCATTTACAATTCTGCAGATTTTGCACTTTCGTTTTAGTAAATCAACCCTATTGTGTTTTTGCACTGTTGAAGGCTTACCCAGTAATGCCTTGCAATAGGCAGGCCACACTTTATGACTTCATTACATTACAGTGCAGAGGGCACATCAGCCATAACTGGCAAAACAAAACAAACAGCATCATAGGTCAGTAGATACGCTACGTAAATAAACAGGCAAAAAAATTATCACGTCACTACATTAGCAAAAACATTGCTGATCGAGGGTTTAAGGGATCAGAAAGGAATGTTTCCACTGCTGGAGCAAATCAGTCAATGCTTAAGGGTTTTTGTTCCTTTTCTGGATATACTGCAGGTTTAGGGCTCCAAGGATGCACTTTTAAAATGTATTTTTATTTTCTGATTGAACTTGATGAACTTATGTAACGTCAAACCCTACAAGGCCCTATGTATCTGTCCTTTTATACCTTATTCAGCAATAACATGAGACCATTTTGATCCAGGGAATTAATCTAAGTTGTACTTGTAGAAAGTAGTTATATAGTTTGGATAAAGAGTCCTGTCTGTTCAATCTGAGCAAGGAGGTACAGTTTTTGAACTGGTCCTAAGTGTGTTTAGATGCTATCATTTTTGGCGAATTGCTGAAACTTACATTTTTTTTTTTTACTACTAAAATACTGATAAGTATGCCCTCTTCCCACCCCATGCCACTGCAGTCACAGGGAATTATGGATTTTCAAGAGAGACCCCAGCATAATGGTTTTCAAAGATTTTCAGTTGGACAGGGACTATCTGAAAGTAAAGTGCTCTGAACAGAGTATGCAGGGAGAGGAGTTACTCATCAGATCCATTCAGTTAGTGTAACGTTTTTCAGCTATTCCAGTAATAAACTTTGCTTTCATAAAATGAACGATAACTTAATTTGTCAACATGAGCTTTAGAGCACCAATTATTCAAAGGAATGTATAGTAAATGTGTACATATCCATACAAATATGGCCTTCTACTGGTATATCTGCTCTAATATGAGCAGTGTCAATTATAACAACTGGAATTACTGTAACCAAGTTCAGCAAAACTTGACATTTTTCTTTAATTAAAATAGGTGTGAGTAGTATGTAAGGCACACAAAAGTAAACATAGCCTTCATAAAAGGTTATTCTTTACAAAAAAACAAAAAAAAACATTTAACCTTAATAAGACTTCAGGCACACATGCAGGTTCTCAACAGCGGAAAGAGTATTGTTATTTAGAATAATAAAGTAGTTTTCTTAAGCAGATAAGATATGCAAATTATATAGGTTGTTTTTTTTGTAAGACTTGAAAAAAAACTGCATTCAATGTTGAGCAAGAATTATTTGAACAATTTCAAGCAGTGTAAATAAATACCATGGGATCACCACTTAATTTACTGGCAATAACCTTATGAGTAGGGTCCCAGAACAACCAATCTGCTCAAAGATGCCTCTTAGGTGGCACTGGAGTGCTTGGCAGACCTTGGCTTTATATATTTATATATTCAAGAAGATTTAGAAGCCATCAAAATCTTTACAAATCTGTTCCTATTGGTAGGCACTATCACATTTCAGGTAGTTGTGCTCGGCAGAACAAGAAGAAATTACTGGGCTTGTGTGGGACAGATTATTCCTACAACAGATATTATTACTCCCAAGATTAAAGTGTTTATTTTTAGCCTATGTACATAGTTTTAAAATATATGGTCTTTTTTCATCAAGCCAGAATGCCGACAGATATACTTGACCATTATTCTGCCAAATAGAACATCCCATATTGTTAGTTTTCTACAAGGAACTCATTTTAACTACAGAAGTAGATTGAATTGATTCAATTAACTACTTAGAAACATAAGGCAGTCATACAAGTGTGTGTCACGCAAGTCTTACTGAATTATTTACAATCATGAACATACTGTGCCTCATCCAAATAAAAGCACACAAATTCCCCATTACCTTGTGACCTCCAGTTAGACAGTCAAGTTCAATCTCAGTACAAGCTGCTCCATAGATATAATACGGAGCAATGTTACCCTCTCCTTTTTCCCAGTCCATGTCAGTGTCATATCCTCTAAAAAAAAAAAAGTAGGGGAAAGTCAGAAATTACTATGTATATATTAATAGGCAAGAGAAGTAAAACCTGTAATGAAAATCAAGCTCAATTAAAGATTGAGGGATATGGTACTGCCTACCCAATATAAGAATTGTCAAGGTCCCATTAATCACTTAAGTGAAAACAGGTCATGTGTTTCATTGTACAGGAAACCGCAGTGTATTTTTCAGTTTGTGGGCATGCCATTAAGAGTTATTGACACCCCCATACATTTTCCTATAGAAGCGGTTTTTAGGGCGGCTGCAGGAATGCATGCAATTTATTCGCAACCCCCACCCCACGTGAAGCTAGGCTAAGAAAGTCCTGTGATTAAAAAAAATAAATAAATTAAACTGAATTCTCTACTAAAAAGATATCCTTTTCAGTTTGTCCTTCAGCTGATTTTGAGTTTGATGTGTCTGAAGAAGGGAATGTCAATGTGTTACCTACCTGTAAAATCCAGTTGCCGATAGTCTTAGTCTCTGAGCAAAAGCTTGCTGAACCTGAAAAAACAAACATTAATGCCAATTTGTCCAGGTCTGGAAGAAATAGTACTAGCAGATGTAAAGGTCAATTGCTATGTGAAAATAAATCCAACTGCAGTCCAACCATTTTCCCTCATTTTGGATAGTACTGGGAGGGTTAGAGGCACCATTAGGTTTTTATTGTGTGCAAAGTTGTGAGGTTTTGTAGTGTGTGAGGTAGCACTTGACTTTGTTGCCATTGGGTAAGTTTAAGATGATAGAGTGTGTGTAATCCCGCTCTTATCTACGTATATTGTGATGCTACTGTTCTTTGAAATTAAAATAAAGTGATGTGCTCCCAACTAATAATTTTAGTGAATCCAGTTAAGGCTCAGTGTATTAAATTAATATACGCTGAAAGTTTTCAGGCATAAAATGTGTTCCCACAATGTGCTACTTTAACCACTTGTCCACTGAACACTTTTACCCCCTTCTTACCCAGGCCAAATTTTCAGCTTTCAGTGCTGTTGCACTTTGAATGACAATTGTGTGGTCATGCAGCATTGTACCCATATGCAATTTTTATAATTTTTTTTACACAAATAGAGCTTTCTTTTGATGGTATTTAATCGCCACTGCGGTTTTTAGATTTTGCACTATAGACAAAAATGAGCAAAAGATTTGAAGAACAAAAATTTTTCTCCTTCACTGATGTGCGTTCATGAGGCTGCACTGATGGGCAGCACTGACGAGGTGAAACTGATGAGGAGCAATGATGGCCACTGATAGGCGACACTGCTGATCAGGGCACTGATCAGTGCCCTAATGATCAGTGTAGGTGTTCTCTGTGACATTTGCTATTTAATCGGCAGTACTTTTCTGCTGAAAGTGCTGCCTATAACCGGCAACTGTATTTACTTTGTGATCTGCTGTGTCATTGGATCAGCTGATCATGTGGTAAAAGGCTACTGTGATTGGCCTTTTACCTAGTCATGTGATTAGCCATGTCCGTAGGGCACAGCAATCACGGACAGCTCCTGGTATGCACCGCTGGGGGGCGCGTTCTGGGAGGACGCCATGGCGCCCTCCCAGAACTGTAGCCATACATACAATATACATCAAATTTAAACATAAATAATTCAATACATGTGCTACAATACACAGTTTAGTAATATTATGCTTAAAATATGTGACTCCTATATTCCAAATGCAAGTCCTAACATGCGATTGTATAAACCACATGTGCAAGTTGGTATATATTGGTTTTAAATAAGTTTAAGATGACCCGACTTTTGAACAGTCCTCTGAGTGGGTCCCTTGAATGGAGTGAAGATTGTGGAAGTAGGAGAAGATTGCTCAGTGTTAATAGAAAGACATGAATAAGGATAATTTCAAAGTCTACTACAGCTTTCAGATGAACCCTGCTC